>NW_007579593.1:117742-124710 GCF_000690725.1 Stegastes partitus | reverse complement strand
CAGCAGCTGCACACAATAATACCAGTTACTGACAAATATAACAATCTGAAGCAGGTTAACAAATAGGACTAGTTCAGATAAAATCAACCAAATCTAATAAAAAACCTCCTCAGAATCAGCTGGTCCTTCATCTACAGTAACTTTATTTAATGAAGCAAAGTTCTACCGTCATACTATGAACATTTACAGAGTTTCAGACCCTTGAAGTCCATAGAGGACGGTCCACATTTATCACTTTAATGGACTTTTTCCATCGTTTCTGAGCCTCAGAACTTCATCAGTACAGCAGACAGTACACATGAGATTTTAGAATGAAAATCACATTTGAGTTCTGGTAAAAACTGCAATCAGATCAGTTTTACATCCATCCAGGAGTCACAGTCTGAACACTGAATCTGATTTCTGTTCTGTTCTTAGCATCAATATTATGGGATGTATGATAGTTTGAACAGTAAAACTGCAGCAGTCTAATGTCTATAACACAGATTCATAGAAACAGTCATTGGTACCCTGGATGTGTTTCTGTTTTCTAATATTTCACCAGAGAAAACTTTAAAAAGTGCATTCTGGGCAAACTTTCAAGACTCATACAGCATGTGTGATGGTGGTTGGTCAGAACAAGTTCTAGACAATGAAAGTATAATTTCACCTAGATTTGATACCAGGATCATCTTCTAGACATGTGGAAAAATCAGTTTGTAATTTAGAAATATTTTGACAAACACAATTTCAAATTTGAGATTCTATTCACGAGGAATTAAAACCATGATAATGCTGCTGGATGGAGCACTTCACTTGTGAACAACATTCACAAACGTGATTTGTTGGCTTCTATATCACAGACATTAATCTGGACACCTGGATGGACATAAAACTGATCTGGTTGCAGTTTTTCCCAGAATTCAAATATGTTTTTCCTCCTAAAATGTCATGTGTCTATCTGCTGTACTGATGAAGTTCTGAGGCTCAGAAATGATGGAAAAAGTCTTTTAAAGTGATAAATGTGGACCCTCCTCTATGGACTTCAAGNGGGTTTCCAGAATTGTGTAAAGTAATTTGGTCTGAATCTAAAAGATGCCGTTTTAAATAAATAAATCATGCACTCCGAGACTGTAAAGAAATATCCTGATTAAAGCAACATTATAAGATACAGCTGGTGTTTGGAGAATTTACATTTTGTGATAAAAAGAGCTGCAATAAAGTACAAATGACCTGAAATTAAATATTTAATAATGATAAAATGGACAACCACACGAGGTTTCACATTTTAATGATTCTGTTATACAGACAAGCTTCCCATAAAAACAAAAGCACTGAGCTGGCAAGGCATGCAGAAGATATGTACACTTAGATTCACCTTCTTCTCCCCGTCAGCAGCTTCTCTTTAATGCAGTGCAGAAAGGCTGCACAGTTATGGCTCATTTTGTTCTAAAGTTCAAATCTACCCACCTTTCGAAGCAATCAGAACTGCTTAAACCTTTATAATATCGGTACAATATTGTTCCATGCAAGTTGCTGCAGTGCCTTCATAAGACTTCTAAGTAGTCAGATATGTTTGTTGGTGTCTTGGTTTGCTACAGTCAGGTCCATGAACTCAGTACTGGCTGGAAAATCCTTCCCTTCTTTAAGTGGAGTCTGTGGAGCTTCTTTCCTTTACAGTGACGTCAAATCCAAGTTTGTGAAAATCATCAACAAATTAAAAAGTAAACATGATGATAGAAATATAAGACGTTAATACCTTAGAGAAGAAATAAACAAACGCTTTGTCAAAAACTGTGTAAAAAAAAAAAAAAGTAACAACAATTGTGGTTGCACACAAAAAATCTAAAAAGTGTTGATTTACTTTTACTCAACCAACGTCTTCTCCCTCACCTGGGAGTCGAGGTGCTTTTTTTTGTGTATAAAAACCCATGAATATGAATTCTTTTTGAAGGTCCAGTTCAGTTATAAATGAGCAGAAGTTGTGACACTGAAACTCTTCCTGGTCTGTGCGTGCGGATACCACAACGTGAGCTGCATTCGTGGATATGAACAGACAAAGACTTTCTTTGGGATGGCTAAAAACTAAAATGGCAGAACAAGTAAGGCAGAATTTTCCCTCAGCAGCAGGAGAAACTCTTCAGGATCCTGAGGAGAGAAAGACAGGTGAAATGAGGTTAAATGAGGTTCAGTGAGGTTCAGGTTTGTGCTGTAGGACATTCTGCTGCTGTGTTCTGTTACCTGGTGAGTCGCTGCTAAATGAGCCCTTTAACTGGATCGTGTTTATCATCCAGCTCCTCGTCAGAGTCTGAACACGAGAAGAACCAGTGAAGATGAAACAGCAAAATGTTAATTTGAAGATTTAAAGGAAACAGCAGATATTGAAATAAGCTTCTGATTCGCGGTTAAGGGCAAAGTTAAGAGGAACTTAACACACAGCTCATGTTAGATATTTTAGGTGAAGCTCTGATGCTGTCTAAAACCTACTTTTACTTTTTGTGAAGTATTATTCTATAAAAATGCAACTCAGTGAGATTTTTGATCTTTTTTTCTTTACATCTGGACCACATCAGACCAGGTCCACATCTAAGACTGATCTATAAAGATGAGTCAGATCTGGACTAGATCATCTGAAGACTCGTTAAAACACCGTATCTACTTTGGAAAAATGCAAAAAAAAAAAAAGGGAATTTCATTGCTATTTTTTACAGCTGGACAACATTAGACAAGATCCAGATTTAAACCACTACACTTATTTAAATCGAACACTGTTATAAATTAATTATAAATGAATTCCATAGAAATGGCAGCTTGCATGGACACAGCGGCCCTGTGAGGAGACAAGGAAAGCTTTGAGTGTTTTGTCTATCTCAGACGTTCATTCCACAAAACTTACAGCCAAGAGACTTTGCCGAACATCAGGGCAATGAACGTTGCTAAAATTGCGGCTGTTGGTTGTGATTTGGACATAATACACTGACATGGAGTCCGATCGGAGACTACGACAGAAGTTACCCGAGAGAGAAGGAAGCGCAAACGGTACGAAGATAAACAAAGGACGAGGAAGCGAGCCAGGATCCATGCTAGGCTAAAGGCTAACCCATCCAGACCAGCAGGACTGTCGCTCCTACTCTCCAATGTCCTCTCCCTCCACAACAAGCTGGACGAGCAACGTTTGCTGGGAGAAACCTGCAGAGAGTGGAGGGACTGCTTTGTGTTTGCTTTAACAGAAACATGGCTCCATGACAACATCCCAGACGGACATACAGCTGGAGGGGACGACATTGTTCCGGGCGGACAGACAGACAGCTAACTGAACTTTTCCAGAGCTGCTAGGGTAGCAGGACACTGAACATTGCCAGGGACTCCTCACACCCTCTCCATAAACTGTTTGATCTGCTGCCATCAGGCAAACGTTTCCAGAGCACTGAAGGAAAAACCTCCAGACTGATCAACAGCTTCAACAGCTTCATTCCACAAGCTGTCAGAATGCTGAACTGCTGATCCGGACATGTAAACACTTCTTTATTTAATTGCTTTTAGTTTCTGGATCCTGAAGAAACGCTCTCTCATCTTGTTTTTATTGCTGTTGTATGTACAGCAAAATGACAATAAATTTGATTTGATTTGATTTGATAAAGAGACTTCAGTGAGACAATGTCGTCCAGATTTGACAGGTCGAAGTTTATCGGTTTTCAATCTGTACCTTCTTTAAAGTAGTCCAGGTGTGAAAAAAGAAATGTTGCTTTTCTGCATTTTTACAAACATGATGAAGGTTTCCCAAACAACAGACTGTCTTCTAAAGAGTCTTTAGCCTCTGTGAGACAATCTAGTCTACATGTGACCAGTCCGTATGCAGAGGTTTTAAATCTGGATTTGGTCTGATGAGGTCCAGAAGAAGAAGAAAAAGAGTGTAAAGCTAAATTGAAAGTTGGGAGAAACAGACATCACTAAAACCAGGCTTTACCTGCCAGAGACTCTGGAGGAGAGTAGAACTGTCCGTCAGATAACGGACCGGGACCGATGAGAGGAGCTCGCTCTGTGGCGTCCATGATGGACTGAAATCCTGCAACAGCGAGACGAGGACACATGAAGAGAGCAGCAACCGCAGAGAAATACTGCAGAAATACCTTTTCATGAGTAACAACATCAGCAGAAATCACAGCGATGACAGTAAATAAATGGAAAGTAACTTTAGAAGAAAACATTTATATTAGTATTTTTTTATTTATTTTATTATTTTTTATTTTTTATTATTATTATTTTTAAATCATTTACATCACCAATGACACTGTAGCACTACGTAGAGTGGTAATTACAGTACTACTACAGAGTTTAGAACCTGTAGTTAATTAATGATATTAGTAAAGCAGCAGTAGTAGAGATGCAGTAAAGTATCATGGCTCTGACTTCTCATACTGTTGCTATAGTATAACTACTCAAACTGTTGTTTCGTTACTATTAATGCTAGTACCAGTACTACAGTTACCAATGTGGCTGCTGTGTTTCTCTGACGACTACAACCTGAGCTAATCCTACTATAGTAGCTGCTATTGGTGGTAAAGTTGGCTGCTGTAACACTGCTGCTTGCCCCACTGTGGGACTAATGAAGGTCGATCATATCGATTAGCAGTACTGCAGTGTCATGGTAGAAGTAACTGTATTCACACTTAAATAAATACGGTTTTTTAAAAAAATAAATAAATAAAGAAAACCTTCCTGAAGTGCAGTTTTGAGGAAAACAGTACTTCAAGTAGTGTCTTATGGTACTCACAGTGGTGTAGAAACGTTTACCTCTACTACTGCATGAGCAGTACTGACTACATTTATTATTCCAATACCAATGGAATGATCACGACTACTTCAAGTACATTTTGCTCATTTGCTTTCTGAGTTTTAATGTATCTTATTTATTGTAACTATTTTTATGTAGTACAGTAGTTTTTCTTTATATTCACAAATATATTTTGTGAATTTTCTGATTAATGTGAAGTGCAGCTGCAGCACTTGTTGATGAATAAAGTCCTCTATCACTCTGGCAGCACTGATGCTGATTTAATGTTTGCTGGTTGTTAAAGAAGCGACTGAAACTCACTGTTTTCGTCTTCGGCCTCCTGAGGCAGAACCTTGAAGTCGAGCAGCCACGTTTCTATCCAGGCCAAGACGAAGGAGATGATGGGTAGCAGGTACCCAAAGGCCCCCTGAGACAGCAGCTGCACACAATAATACCAGTTACTGACAAATATAACAATCTGAAGCAGGTTAACAAATAGGGCTAGTTCAGATAAAATCAACCAAATCTAATAAAAAACCTCCTCAGAATCAGCTGGTCCTTCATCTACAGTAACTTTATTTAATGAAGCAAAGTTCTACCGTCATACTATGAACATTTACAGAGTTTCAGACCCTTGAAGTCCATAGAGGACGGTCCACATTTATCACTTTAATGGACTTTTTCCATCGTTTCTGAGCCTCAGAACTTCATCAGTACAGCAGACAGTACACATGAGATTTTAGAATGAAAATCACATTTGAGTTCTGGTAAAAACTGCAATCAGATCAGTTTTACATCCATCCAGGAGTCACAGTCTGAACACTGAATCTGATTTCTGTTCTGTTCTTAGCATCAATATTATGGGATGTATGATAGTTTGAACAGTAAAACTGCAGCAGTCTAATGTCTATAACACAGATTCATAGAAACAGTCATTGGTACCCTGGATGTGTTTCTGTTTTCTAATATTTCACCAGAGAAAACTTTAAAAAGTGCATTCTGGGCAAACTTTCAAGACTCATACAGCATGTGTGATGGTGGTTGGTCAGAACAAGTTCTAGACAATGAAAGTATAATTTCACCTAGATTTGATACCAGGATCATCTTCTAGACATGTGGAAAAATCAGTTTGTAATTTAGAAATATTTTGACAAACACAATTTCAAATTTGAGATTCTATTCACGAGGAATTAAAACCATGATAATGCTGCTGGATGGAGCACTTCACTTGTGAACAACATTCACAAACGTGATTTGTTGGCTTCTATATCACAGACATTAATCTGGACACCTGGATGGACATAAAACTGATCTGGTTGCAGTTTTTCCCAGAATTCAAATATGTTTTTCCTCCTAAAATGTCATGTGTCTATCTGCTGTACTGATGAAGTTCTGAGGCTCAGAAATGATGGAAAAAGTCTTTTAAAGTGATAAATGTGGACCCTCCTCTATGGACTTCAAGCGAACCGGCGACCTTCTAGCTGCACCTTGCAGCCCAGGTAAAACTCTGCTTCACTAAATATACTAAAGTTACTATAGATGAAGAATCAGCTGATTCTCAATCCGAAATCAATTCCAACAACTAAAGAAATTCTATGAGATTTATGAGACACGTAAATGGTGCCAATCATCGATAGAGAGTGAATAAAATTCATACTTAACAATAAAGTCAGCACAGTTCTTTACCAAGGAGTGAGTTAAAAAACGGAAGGATCACATTTACAATAAAAGGATGAAACGAAGATAAGTAGATGACAAAGGTGTCTTAAAAAAAGGTTGTATTTCTGAGCTGCTTGTGTCTCCAGACGCATCATTAGAGTCAAAAATCATCAGTGAAGAAGGAATAAGATCTCAGAGCAGAAACACAACTTCCTTTAGAATATTTATGTAGAAAGTAAGTACAAATGTCTCCTGTTGCAACCATGTTACTCTTACCTTTGATAAAATGACTTTAGCAATCAGGAAAGCACAGCTGACTGCAGTGGTGATCTGTAGGAACAGAAAACATGATTAACTGGAGGTGTATTTAGCACATTTTTATGTGATTGCAAAAAGTTTCATTTGTGTTTCATTTTACATTTCTTATCAGGAATTTATGATATTCATCTTTATGATATTTTAACAGAACTTGTATCATCTACAATTAAGTTGTCTTTCTTGTGTGTCAACCGAAGACTACATTTTAGTAGAAAATATGGATCCATCCATATATATA
>NW_007579593.1:105025-113797 GCF_000690725.1 Stegastes partitus | reverse complement strand
CAGCAGCTGCACACAATAATACCAGTTACTGACAAATATAACAATCTGAAGCAGGTTAACAAATAGGGCTAGTTCAGATAAAATCAACCAAATCTGATAAAAAAAAAACCTCCTCAGAATCAGCTGGTCCTTCATCTACAGTAACTTTATTTAATGAAGCAAAGTTCTACCTTCATACTATGAACATTTCCAGAGTTACAGGTCCTTGAAGTCCATAGAGGAGGGTCCACATTTATCACTTTAATGGATTTTTTCCATCATTTCTGAGCCTCAGAACTTCATCAGTACAGCAGATAGACACATGACATTTTAGGATGAAAAACACATTTGAGTTCTGGTAAAAACTGCAACCAGATCAGTTTTACATCCATCCAGGTGTCACAGTCTGAACACTGAATCTGGTTTCTGTTCTGTTCTGAGCATCAATATTATGGGATGTATAATAGTTCATACAGTAAAACTGCAGCAGTTTAATGTGTATGACATAGCGTCATAGAAACAATCATTGGTACCCTGGATGTGTTTCTGTTTTCTGACAATTCACCAGAGAAAGCTTTAAAACGTGCATTCTGGATAAACGGGGCTGCAAGGTGGAGCAGCGGTTAGCACCGTTGCCTTGCAGCAAGAAAGTCGCCGGTTTGCATCCCGGTGAGGACACCCGGGATCTTTCGGTGTGGAGTTTGCATGTTCTCCCCGTGCAGCGTGGGTTCTCTCCGGGTTCTCCGGCTTCCTCCCACACAGTCCAAAAACATGTTCAGGTTAACGGTGATTCTAAATTGTCCGTAGGTGTGAATGTGAGTGTGCTTGGTTGTCTGTCTCTAAGTGTAGTCCTGTGATAGACTGGTGACCTGTCCAGGGTGTCCCCTGCCTTCACCCTGAGTCGGCTGGGATAGGCTCCAGCAACCCCGTGACCCTAGTGAGGATTAAGTGGTGTATAGATAATGGATGGATGGGTGCATTCTGGGTAAACTTTCAAGGCTCATGTCAGCATGTGTGATGGTGGTTGGTCAGAACAAGTTCTAGACAATGAAAGTATAATTTCACCTACATTTGATACCAGGATCATCGTTTGTAATTTGGAAATATTTTGACAAACAATTTAAAATTTGAGATTCTATTCACGAGGAATTAAAACCATGACAATGCTGCTGAATGGAGCACTTCACTTGTGAACAACATTCACAAACGTGATTTGTTGGCTTCTATATCACAGACACTAATCTGGACACCTGGATGGATGTAAAACTGATCTGGTTGCAGTTTTTACCAGAATTCACATATGTTTTTCCTCCTAAAATGTCATGCGTCTATCTGCTGTACTGATGAAGTTCTGAGGCTCAGAAATGATGGAAAAAGTCTTTTAAAGTGATAAATGTGGACCCTCCTCTATGGACTTCAAGNCTGTGATCTGACTGACAAAAAAAGATAAAATTAAATCTTACAAAATAAATCTTTTCACTCTGATGATGTTGAAGCGAAAGTGCCATTTAATTCAACTAAGATTTCCGTTAAGTCACTGCAGCTCTACAAAACAGACACCTGTGACGAACTGGAAAAGTACTCAGGTGATATTTCTGTAGTGACTGAGCACACCTCAGGAGATTTCTTGTGTTAAAAAATGAATAAAATGAATACAGTAAGAGACATAAGGCAGCAGGGGAAAAAAAGACTCCAGAGTTTAATTCTGTCTAAATCTGGCCATGCTGACTAAACCGCCATTTTGTCCAGGACGCACCAAATGGCCAGTTAAATGTTGTTTGTCTCTCTCGAAGTCAAACTCTTCTCAGAGCAGAGAAAGCAACCAAACTGCTCATGCTTGGTGCTAAGAGAGGAAGGATGTAGATTTCCAGAAAGACAGGAAACTGTTGAGCTCCATCAGACAAATGTTGAATGTTGTGAAACTTTCAAAACGAGCTGCTGCTTCGTCCTTCTGTGGACACACGGTTATTTCAGTTCAAGGTTGACTTTGCTTTAACTGGAGAATTCTGGGAAAGTGTGTGGCAGTAAAATGACATCAGGGCACAAAGTTTTACAGCAGTGTGACCTCGATTCGCTCCTGACCTGGTTCCGTTCCACATCCACACAATACACACAAACAGTGTGGCAATAAAGCGGATCTGGATTTATCCCAGCTACATTTAAAGTGCTACATAAAAAGTAAGAACTTGTGATGAACGAGGTCAGACGAAATAAAAACTTGACAATGGTGACAATATGTAAAAATAATCGTTAATGGTTCACAGAAATGTATCGTGTAAAATAAAACTTTTACAGCATTCAAACTGAGATCAAAAGTTTCTATAATGTGAGCAAAAGGCTATATTCTTCTGTGATTGAGGGACTCTGTTCCATAAATTGCAGGGGCCTCATTTATCATCAGTGCGTAGAAAAGGTTCTAAATTCTGTCATACGCATGAAATTTACAGTGTGCGCAAGTACAAAAAAAATCTGTATTTATCAAATGTGCATACAGGGGTCATACGCACATCAGTGTTGATAAATCCCACATGTTCTTAACCACCATGTACGTTGCCTTCAGAAACGCCTCCAAATCTCCATATACGGCAACAAAGGGCGAAAAAGAGGAACTTTTCCGCAACTGAGATTGAGGTACTTGTCAGCGAGGTTGAAGCAAACCAGAAAATATTGTTTGGTGCATGAAATGCTGGGATAAGCAGCAAAAGGAAAAATACTGCATGGGACAAGATAACCACTGCAGTTATTTCTGTTGAGTAAGAGGACGGACCGCCAGCAAAATTTTTGAAAAATGGTTTGACGTTAAGCTCAGTGCCAAAAAACGCATCACAGTCCATAAAAAAGAAATGACTGCGACGAAGTAATACCAAATGTTCACCCAGTGGATAACCCTGATCACTACAGATGAGATGCTGTAATAACTCGACTAAGTCCAGCTAAAACATTTTCACACTCTGTGACACTCACCAATAAGCCAGCCGTCTTCAGCAGCTCCTGCTTGGAGACCCACAGAACTGTTCTGATCAATGAATGAGTCGTGCGTTCCTCCAGGCCACCGGGCAACAACGTTGGATAGCAACAAATGTGCATCCCAAATTATTTGTATGTTAAATGAATGAAAACCTTTCCATCGATCCAATATCTATCCATCCATTTTCTATACACCGCTTAATCCTCACTAGGGTCGTGGGGGGGCTGGAGCCTATCCCAGCCGACTTAGGGCGAAGGCAGGGATGAAACCCTTTTCTATTTACAAAATTAAATTTATTTAGTGATGCTGCTTTGAATGCGATGTGGGTGCAGTCTATGGCTCCACTTATGTTTGGGAATCCAGCGATTGCATGAAGTCCCTGTTTGATTTGGGCTCGTTGGTGATGGCTGTAAGGGAACTGGATGTAGGCTGGGGTCAGGGGAGTTATGGCATTCAACACTGCCGGCTTGATCCTGCTCAGTGGTGGCTGGAAATGCCGCATATGTCTCCAACCTCACACTGGAATGTGTTGGTGGTCAAAATCCCTGAATGCTTTCTATTTGTAGTTTCACTATTCTACCGCGGGATTATGTGCATAAGCTTGGTCAGAGTTGTGTGTATATTAACGCACATTCCTAAGCACAAGTTGATAAATTCCATACTTTGCGTAGGAATGTTCATATGCACGCTCTACGCACATATCTGTGCGTATGCACTGATGATAAATGAGGCCCCATGTTTTATCTGTCTGTTGAAATGATGACATTTTGGTGACTTTTACATTAATGTTCCTCACAGCTGCATTCAGAGATGACATTTACAGAAAAGCATTGACGCCGAGTGAAGACAGAGAACATAAAAAGTCCATGCACATAGATTCTAAAACTTATTTAAGGTTTAATTACTGATGGTTGGGAGAATGACCGATGCTTTGCACTGCAATCATTTAAAATCATCAGAGAGCAGTTTATGCTGCCACCTCTGAAATATGCGACATGTACCAAGAATAAATGAGAAGATGTTAGGCTGAGACTCTAGTTTGCAGGACTTTCACTTTTTCTTGCACACACTAGATTAAACATCAAAAACACAACAAGAAAGTGCTGGTAGATGACTTCTGTGGTTATGTGAGAGGTATTTTTGCATCCTTAGTTTTATAAAGGGGGATTTAAAGGTCATATATAGTGACAATCCTTTTTCTTCTTGTGTTTAGTGGTTGTTCTCAACTTGGAAGTGCAAAATAAAAGTTGCTAAGATATGAAGCTACAACTAGACAGACTCCTGGGTTTAAGAGTTAATTTACTGAGTTACTGTTTCAACTGAGGAACCAGTCGTCCATCAATTTNTATCATCTACAATTAAGTTGTCTTTCTTGTGTGTCAACCGAAGACTACATTTTAGTAGAAAATATGGATCCATCCATATATATACACAATGTCACCTTCCTTTATTTCAAGGGCCAGTAATTAAACTCCGCTGGAGACATTCAATCACCAATCCATCCATCCATCCATCCATCCATCCATTATCTATACACCGCTTAATCCTCACTAGGGTCGCCGACTTAGGGCGAAGGCAGATGACACCCTGGACAAGTCACCAGTCTATCACAGGGCTACAGTTACAGACAGACAACCAAGCACACTCACATTCACACCTATGGACAATTTAGAATCACCAATTAACCTCAACATGTTTTTTTGGACTGTGTGGGAGGAAGCCGAAGAACCCAGAGAGAACCCACGCTGCACGGGGAGAACATGCAAACTCCACACAGAAAGATTCCGGTGCCTCCACCGGAACGCGAACCGGCGACCTTCTTGCTGCGAGGCAACAGTGCTACCAACTGCGCCACCCTGCAGCCCTGGATGGATCCATAGTTCTACTAAAATATAGTCTTTGTTTCAGCAACTTTTGAGGCTCTAACATCAAACGTTTTTGATGTGTGGAAAGTTTGGCAAGAAAAGGTTCCAGTTTTTAGATGTTTACTAAATGTTGATGTGGACTCATTGGTTGGAAACAAAAACTGGTGTTCATAGGTTCTGTTTGTTGGTTTTATACGTGCAGAGTTATGAACTGCTCCCATGTTGTCTTCATGTTGAAGCTTAAGAGTATGACCAAAGACCAACCGTATATATAAACTTACAGAAACTTTCTGAGGACATTATACCACCTTTGATAGAAAATTCTGCAGTTTTCTTCAATTTTCAAGAGACAATAATTAACATTTTGCTCTCTGCTGGAGCCACTAATTCAGCTGGAAACTATTCTGTCTGTGTCCTCACCAAATGTCATGTCTGTGTGAGTTATATTTCAGCAGATATTGGACCCTGTAAGTGGCTTCACAGGTATTCTTTGAGGGTGAAATCACAAAAACTCCCAAGTCTGAAAACATTAAATTCTTAGTTTTGGTTCCATAATAACAAGGAAGTAAACTCATAATAATAAAATATTAAACTGAAGTACATATTGGACAGCCTTATTCACAATGCATGACATTTACAGGCAGAGAAGCAGTAAAATGTTTGTGGAGGAAGTTTACTGAGCAAATGAAAGTCTGAACTTTGACTCGACGACACCATCTGCTGGTACAAAGAAAGAGATCCGGTTTTATTGCTAAAACAAAGAGCAAAACTTACAGCGATGGCCCACCAGTGACGCAGCTTACAGACGGCGTAGGCCAGGATCAGAATGGCAAACCTGAACAGGGCGAGCAGCTGAGGGAGGACAGGAAGGAGAAACACTGAAGAAATGAACAAAGCTGATCTTAAATATGATCCGTTTGTACAGGAGCAGAGAAAAAGTCTCACAAAGATGTCGAAGAAGGAGGCGTGGTAGTCATAGTGCAGGACTTCTATCTCCAGCTGCTTCTGAATGCCGCCGTTCACCTAGAAAACACAAACACAACACTGACCCTGTTAGTCTCTGTGACTAACACTTGATCTGAACTATATTCAATAAAGCATTACAGACGTGGAGCTCGAAAAAATTATGTTCTTCAGGAAACGTCTGTAATGAGTTTGTGTAGCCGAACACATTACTGCAGCATCCCTTCAATAGGAGCACAGCCTGAGAGGTTTATGGCTCCTTTGTCTCATCTCTGTGTATCAAAGTTACACATTTAAAAGTTTTTTTTTCATGAAAAAAATCCTTTTCTTCCTTCAAATGTCTCTTTCTAGGATGAGATCAGATCTATGAAGCGTTTGTCTCTTTCTCCACTCACACTCCATTCAAACACTCTAAAACTATTCTGCTCGACACAATGGACAGTTGAAATACTGGACTAATTCATGTTGAAACTGATCCTGAAGGTAAATGTCGATATAGAAAGTTTCATCCTGCAAGCTGACAGGATCGGTTCTTCAGGTTGGAACCTGGAAGTCTAAATCCGATTTATTTATTTATTTCAAAACAGGTCAAATTACTGCAACAGAAGTTGATTAAATTTGATTTCAGAGTTGTAAATTGCTCAAACACGCATCTCTTCATCAGAAGTTCATATTTATTGGGATTTACATGAAGCTTGTATTAATATCTACAGTATATTTGTAAGAAATCCTGCACATTTTCTGGTGTAATTTAAAGGGAAAAATCCAGCTTTTATTAGAAGTTTTAATTACAGGACTACGTTATCATCTAAAGGAACATGAGAAACCTGCTGAAAAACACTGCTGGAAACTGAATCAGCTGCAGGAACTTTCAAACATGCTGCCGCCGCTCAACTGGATTTAGTTGTTCAGCTGCATCATCAGCTCTAGTGGTAGCATCGGAATGAGAGGAATGAAATGCTGTTGAAACTGTTTGGATTTCTAAATTTATCCCTGGAATTCTCCTCCCCAACAACAATCATCTACCACGTGTTTATTGAGTCTTCATCTCAAGTTGAATTCTTATCTAGAGGTCCATCTTGCCCTCTGTGCCTTCTCTAATCATGTTTGTGCACAAAGAAAACTTACACTGTGAGAATAAAACCTACTTTTCATATTTAGTTGTTTGATTGGTTCATTGGGGGCTGCAAGGTGACTCGGTGGTTAGCACTAAAAGGTTGCTGGTTCGCGTCCCGGTGAGGACACCAAAAATCTTTCTGCATGGAGTTTTTGTTCTCCCTGTGCAGCGTGGGTTCTCCCCGGGTTCTCCCCGGGTTCTCCCTGGGTTCTCCTGCTTCCTCCCACACAGTCCAAAAACATGTTGAGGTTAACTGGTGAATCTAAATTGTCCGTGGGTGTGAATGCGAGTGTGCTTGGTTGTCTGTCTCCAAGTGTAGCTCTGTGATCTGACTGACAAAAAAAGATAAAATTAAATCTTACAAAATAAATCTTTTCACTCTGATGATGTTGAAGCGAAAGTGCCATTTAATTCAACTAAGATTTCCGTTAAGTCACTGCAGCTCTACAAAACAGACACCTGTGACGAACTGGAAAAGTACTCAGGTGATATTTCTGTAGTGACTGAGCACACCTCAGGAGATTTCTTGTGTTAAAAAATGAATAAAATGAATACAGTAAGAGACATAAGGCAGCAGGGGAAAAAAAGACTCCAGAGTTTAATTCTGTCTAAATCTGGCCATGCTGACTAAACCGCCATTTTGTCCAGGACGCACCAAATGGCCAGTTAAATGTTGTTTGTCTCTCTCGAAGTCAAACTCTTCTCAGAGCAGAGAAAGCAACCAAACTGCTCATGCTTGGTGCTAAGAGAGGAAGGATGTAGATTTCCAGAAAGACAGGAAACTGTTGAGCTCCATCAGACAAATGTTGAATGTTGTGAAACTTTCAAAACGAGCTGCTGCTTCGTCCTTCTGTGGACACACGGTTATTTCAGTTCAAGGTTGACTTTGCTTTAACTGGAGAATTCTGGGAAAGTGTGTGGCAGTAAAATGACATCAGGGCACAAAGTTTTACAGCAGTGTGACCTCGATTCGCTCCTGACCTGGTTCCGTTCCACATCGACACAATACACACAAACAGTGTGGCAATAAAGCGGATCTGGATTTATCCCAGCTACATTTAAAGTGCTACATAAAAAGTAAGAACTTGTGATGAACGAGGTCAGACGAAATAAAAACTTGACAATGGTGACAATATGTAAAAATAATCGTTAATGGTTCACAGAAATGTATCGTGTAAAATAAAACTTTTACAGCATTCAAACTGAGATCAAAAGTTACTATAATGTGAGCAAAAGGCAGAACTATATTCTTCTGTAATTGAGGGACTCTGTTCCATAAATTGCAGGGGCCTCATTTATCATCAGTGCGTAGAAAAGGTTCTAAATTCTGTCATACGCATGAAATTTAGAGTGTGCGCAAGTACAAAAAAAATCTGTATTTATCAAAGTGCATATGGGGGTCATACGCACATCAGTGTTGATAAATCCCACGTGTTCTTAACCACCATGTATGTTGCCTTCAGAAACGCCTCCAAATCTCCATATACGGCAACAAAGGGCGAAAAAGAGGAACTTTTCCGCAACTGAGATTGAGGTACTTGTCAGCGAGGTTGAAGCAAACCAGAAAATATTGTTTGGTGCATGAAATGCTGGGATAAGCAGCAAAAGGAAAAATACTGCATGGGACAAGATAACCACTGCAGTTATTTCTGTTGAGTAAGAGGACGGACCGCCAGCAAAATTTTTGAAAAATGGTTTGACGTTAAGCTCAGTGCCAAAAAACGCATCACAGTCCATAAAAAAGAAATGACTGCGACGAAGTAATACCAAATGTTCACCCAGTGGATAACCCTGATCACTACAGATGAGATGTTGTAATAACTCGACTAAGTCCAGCTAAAACATTTTCACACTCTGTGACACTCACCAATAAGCCAGCC
>NW_007579593.1:94433-103370 GCF_000690725.1 Stegastes partitus | reverse complement strand
TGGACAAGTTGATCAAATAATCTCTAATTATGGCTGAGCTGAAATATGAAAGAAAAACTGTAGCTGTCATAAAAAGCCCCATTTTATCTTTAACTGCACGAGCATCTGACAGATAAATCAGCTTATAAATGAGATGCAGTAAATTTGACAGTTTTGAGAGGAGCAGCAGGATGAGATAAAAGCTGGAGGAAGGAGCTGGACAACCAGCTAGTTTTGTCAGGGGAAAACCAGCTCTTTTTTTACAATTACAATTAAATGACTCTCGTCATCCTGACTTACATTGAGCTCTATGATCCAGAGCAGGGTGATGAACAGGAGGTCAAAGGTGACGAAGAGGCAGAAGGTCCTCCTCACGTCCGAGATGCACTTCTTCTCACCAGCTTCGTACGACTCCCCCCTCACAGAGACCAGCGTAGCATTCAAACCTCTACTGGTTTGCCGGGAGTCGATGCTGCCGCTGCATTGGCTGTCCATCTCAGACCACGCCCCCTGGCAGGGCTAGCCCCACCCACCGCTCAGCGCTCAGGAGGAGGATTTAGAGCCGGCAGCTCATCGAAGCACAAGGCAGGGTTGGTTCGGTGAACGTGGGGTCAGTCTGTGGCGAACTGCATCACTGCATCTGCAAAACAACACAGCTTCTCTCACGATCTGCAAAAAACATCAATATGCAGCTTCACTTCAAATAATTTTAAAGTCAGACGTCACGAACAAAAGTAAATACAAACATGAGGACTATTTAATAGCATTACTTAAAATTGCATTTCAAACCTTATAAATCCTCATTGCTTTGCAGCAAATGAAGCTGAAACACTTTAATCTGAACAAGTAAATCAATGTAATTTGTAATACTACTTTCCTCATCAGGCTGTGAAGTATCACTTTCAATTTCATGTGCAATATTTCAGTTTCATGTGCATTATTTCAATATCATAAGTAATATTAACATACTACTTCAGTATCATTGCCAGTAAACTTCTTACTTTTCTATTCTAGTCTTATTTAAGCAGAATTATTTTCATTTCCAGTGATGTACCATACTTATCACATTGCTTTTCTACTTGGCACTTCATTTATTCTCATGTTATGTTTTCGTTTTTTGGGGGGTTTTTTTAGCAAGTATCCAACACAAAATTTCCCTGCAGAGTAAATAAAGTTCCATCTTATCTGTTCTGTGGCTCGTGTGTTTTTACTGGGTTTTCAACAATAATGGAGCACAGAGAAATCAGACTGTCACACTCTTGTTGACAAACACAAACGTGTTTCAGGTCTCTGAGTTTCTGAGAGTCTCTGGTTTCATGTCTCGAGGTTTTGAGACATTTGCTTCAATACACTAAAATTTTGCTGACAGCCCTGAAAAATTGCATTTAATACAACTTAAAAATGTGACAGGAGAAAAAGAAGAAAAAAAAAACTCATAGAAACTTCCCCAAACTCCAAAGATAATAGATAGATACAACTTTATTGATCCCTTTGGTATGAACCTCAGGGAAATTGTTGATTAATCAGGCTATTGTGAAAGAAAAACTGAAAATATTCTCAGCTAAGAGCAGAGGAATTTAAGCACTCCACAGAAACATCTATTTCTGGGTTTTTCAGCCAACTAAAAAGGCCACACTTCCCAAACGCATCATTTGAGGCTAATGAACAAGGCAACCAGAGTTGCAAAGTAAAATAAAGGCAAATTAAAATTATAGAGTTCTTTCTGAAGTGATCACAACATCGACAGCTGGACAGTTATAACTTTAGAAGGCCTGATGTTAAACCTAATCACTGCTTCAGTGAAAAAGAAAAACCCTGTAAAAATCATGTGACATACACAGGAAATACCCCTGTTACTGTCTGCTGCTGGACTTTTGCACTTGACCTCATTCCCATTTACAGTCTACAGTTTCTGTGTTGAAGAAGTGAAACTACCGTAATTGTGCTTTTGCATTAACTGCCAATCCATCCGACACAAAAAGATGCAGACTCATGATTTTCATATTTTACACTTCAGTAATAAATCAGCTTCATCTTTACATTTTAATCTACAAAATTCATGTATCTGCATCTCTAATTAGCTTCTTTTAGTCGTAACAAATGAGCTAAAATGCAGAAAACTTAAAGTGCAGATCTAACACAAACCGGTTGTTACAATCCAACGCTTTATCTGTGTCACTGAGATCAACAGAAAGCAGTTTTATAATAAACTGAAGGCACTAAACAAACATACAGTTAAACAGCCTCCTCCTGAGTCCTGTCATTTACTGTAATTTCCTCTGAAACTAAAACCTTCTTCCATTTGCAGCTTCCTCTTCTCATGACGGAGCTTTTACAGCTTCAACCCATCTGATGGTTGAACTGATTTAACCCAAAGCTGAACTTTTGTGGCTAAACTATTTCATATTGCAGTTATTCCTAAACATGGTTTGTAAAATGAGTCGGTACCTTTTCTGTTTGGGTCACAGTGGTTAAACGGTCTGATAAATGCAGATTCAGTTAGTTTGCTGAGGCAGTAATGTCAGTTTCACATTACGGAGCGTGATGTTTGATCAGCAGCCACCTGAGGGAGGCTGATGATGCGAGTGCTGGTCTGACTTGTCTGAGCGAGCAGGAACTAGAATATCCTCTGAAAAAAAACGCATTGTCGAAGTAACTTTGCATACAGAAAGTCAGAGTACGAAGAAGACAAACCGGTTTAACAGAGTCACAGCCAGATTTAAAAAAGGTTGTGCTGCTGTTTTCCAAACTTCAAGACAAAATAAACTTTACTGATGCCTTACTGGGGTAATTCATATATTACAACAGCTACATAAAAACAAAACTGCAAAAAACAGGACAATAAATAATAATAATAATAATGACTCTTTACAGATTTCACATGACACGATGAATCATTTTACTGCTTGTTTAACTCAGCAATGGAATGGAAAATATAAAGTTTACAAGCTTACTGTCACTCTTGAGAAACTTTGATGGTCAAGTGTTTCACATTTTTACTTAAAAAATTATGAAAACTAATCTGATTATCAAAATAGTAGTCAGTCAATGAAATAACTTTGAATGATTTTCTGGCCAGTCTGACCCACAATCCCCTGCACAGTTGCGTCGTGTTGTAAAAAAAAATCTTCATGTGTTTGCGTCACTGGAAAGCTCATTTCACACTGCAGACTGTGACGGATACACGGTGAAGTTTAAGTTTGACGTGCAATAATATGACAAATTAATATGTTATATTAATGCTGCCTCCAGCCAAAGACTTTCCTCGTCGACTAGAAGTCATTCATTCAGGTCCTTAGTCAACTAGCTGTACATTTTCAGTTCAATAAATATGCGTGAGTGTCATGTTAACAGTATCGACAAAGCATCAAGGCTGGTGTAATTACAAGAAAAAGAAGTTAAAAAGAATACAATGGAAGTTATTAAGTGGAATAGAGAAGTAGAATAGGATTGTTGCATGAATTAGTATGAATCACCATATAATGATAGTTTGCTTAGTGTTTCGTGTTTGTGTGTGTATGTTATGTTGTCAGTTGTGTGTTTTTTTCCTTTATAAAATGCTTTAATCATCTGGCGGGTGACTACAGATGAAAATGATCTTATTGCTAACTCTGGTGCAGAAATACTTCATAACGTACACTGTCCCTATTTTAAATACATTTCATAAGAATTTAGTTATGTACATATATATACGTTTTGAGGACACCACTTATTTGAGTTCCAGGGCACAGAGAGAAAGTTTTGAGTAATATCGTTAATAATAATAAAATTAGAAGCAGGAAGTTTCTTCATTTAAATCAACACAAAACTGAGGTTATTGTATTTGGCCCTAAACACCTCAGAGACACACTGTCTAACCAGATAACTACTCCGGATGGTATTGCCTTGGCCTCCAGTTCTACTATAAAGAACCTTGGAGTTATTCTTGACCAGGACATGTCGTTCAATACACATACAAAGCAAGTTTGTAGGATGGCCTTCTTTCATCTTCGTTAATATTGTAAAAATGAGGAGCATCCTGTCTCAGAGTGATGCTGAGAAACTAGTCCATGTATTTATAACTTCTAGACTGGACTATTGTAATTCCTTATTATCAGGATGTCCCAATAACTCTCTCAGAACTCTCCAGCTGATCCAAAATACTGCAGCCAGGGTTCTGACAGGAACCAGTCAGAGATCACCAGTATTAGCTTCTCTTCATTGGCTCCCTGTAAAATCCAGGACAGAATTTAAAATCCTGCTTCTAACATATAAAATTCGTAATGACCAGCTCCATTTTATCTTAAAGACCTTATTGTACCGTATCATCCGAACAGAGCCCTTCGCTCTCAGACTGCAGGTCTACTTGTGGTTCCAGAGTTTCCAGAAGTAGAATCAGCTCTCAGTTTGGTTTCTGGAGGCAGACACCCTCTCTACTTTAAGATTAGGCTTCAAACTTTCCTGTTTGATAAAACTTATCATTAGAACTGCTCAGGATCACCTGAACTGTCCCTTAGTTATGCTGCTATAGCATTAGACTGGGGATTCCCATGATGCACTGGGCTCCTCTACCCTTCTCTCGTCCATACATATATCATCATTACATATCACTAACTCTGTTTCCTTTGAAGTTCCTGTGCTCTTTCTCTCTGCGGATGTCTCTGGATCTGGAGCTTCACGTCTCTGATCTGCAGGTGCTGGCCTCACCAGCCCCCCAAATATTTATTGTCTGTTCTATTGACTGTTCTCCATCTGCTATCCTGCTATCCCCACCCCCCTCATCCCCACTCTCATCCCAACCGGTCGAGGTCAAACAAAAGTATTCTGTATGTTTTGGTCTGTATTGTGACATGCAGCTACATGGTCCAGAAAATATCACTAGCTGAATTCTGCATTATAATTTTTTTTTGTTAATATGAACTTAAAGATGGGACTTTTTAAAGACCACTTCAGCTTTTAACTCACCATAATCAGAGACTATTTAATCTACGTTTCCAATATTACTGATTTTGAATCAAGGACATGATGAGAAGTAGGAGTGAAAATGTCAGGTTTCCATCTTTAATGTTTAGTAAAATATTGTTATTCAAATAGCGTGAAATTTCAATGAGCAGATAAACATGCTGAAAGTGGGTCAAGGGTCAATTTGTCTTTCAACTATCTTCCAAAACATCTGACATATAAATCTAAAATTTTACAGATGCCATCCATCCTAAATATCCAGAGTTTATGATAATAAAAAAAAAAGCTTCAAGTAAATCAGAGACAGCTGACAAGAAGACTCTTGATTTGAGATGGAATAGGCAAGATGCTTTTTACTGAAGCTTCTCAGACAGTCACAGTTAGTAAATAGATGTAATAACTGTGTAATGAGATGAAGGAGGCATCACTGAGTCTGGACTCACCTGCACCAACAGGTAAACATGCTCCTCCTGAGTGGCTCTGCAGGCCTGACATGACATTATAACCCTCCTGTGCAGCTCTAAGCCCGTGGAGCCTCTCACAACCACAAACACTGCCGCTAATGTCTGCTGCTCCCCAGAAACACAGAAAATACTGAGCAAAAAGTGCAGCTAGTACCAGAAAGCGCAGAACAAACACAGAGGGAGGCCAACAAAACCAACAATAACTACAACAACACAGAGCTGGACCCTTTAACACACACCTGCACGGCTCAGACAGGTGTATCCGCAAATACAAACCAGAAGGTGAAGATATCAAACCGAACCAGTGATCTCAGCGCAGCTGTGAGGCCGTTTAAGGATGCTAACAGGAGTTTAACCTGGCGCAGAGTTCATTTGACAGCTAGCTAGGATGCTAGTTAGCTCTAACCGCTGCGTTAGCGTCGGTTTTAAAAGGCGCCGTGAAGCTTCTTACCTCCTAAACTCGCTCCTTCAGGACTTTAGTTCTCTGATTTAACCCTCGGAGGACTTCAGCGGCAGAGACGAGGGTCAGTGCAGCGGACAAGTCATCTGTTTCCTCCAGCAGCTCGGACAGGACGGAGGCGGCAGCGTAATGAAGAAACACACGCGGAGGATTCTGGGTCATGAAGTCCGCAGCGGCACCGCGAGCTCTCAGGAGACGCAGCGCCACAGATATGTATGCCTTTATTAAACATATCTATGAGCAGCGCTCCACCTGGCGGCCATTTTGGAAACCAGCAGCTTTTATTGTTCTGCCTTCGATAATCCATTCATCCAGCCATCCATCATCTACAGTGGTCCTCAAATTTATTCATACCCTTCCATTAAAGAAAAGACAAAATTCACAAGTCACTCAAATAACTAGTAACTGAAGTAATCAGAAAAAAAAAAATTGCTAAATTAAAATGAAGTGAAATAAGACATTGCTTTTGAATTGTGGTTGAAAAGAATGAAAAAAAAAAAATACAGACAAATTAGAGCACTTTACTGATGAGCAATGGGCCGAAATCAAAATACCTGTCAACAGGTGCAGAAGTCTGACGGAGAGTTACAGAAAACACTTGACTGCAGTGATTACCTTAAAGGGTTGTCCAAAAAATATTAGTTTACGGCTCCCATCATGCTTGTTTCTTTTGGGGGGGTTTGTTTGTTTGTTTGTTTTTTAATTTGCAACATATACGATATATTTATAATACCTAATATTGTCAATACATTTAAATTAGTCTGGTAAATTTGTGTTATAATATTCGGTCTAACTCAATATTTAAATGAGTGGGGTAAATCTGTCAGATATTCTTGTATACTAAGAATACTATACTATACTATTTGTGTAATATATAATATATAGCTTAATATCAAGATTTAAATTAGCCATATATATGTATCACTTATAATAGTGTAGATTCTTAACCTTAATACATACGTTATATAAGGTTAAAACTTTAATATTTTGTGGTATTAGCATATTTGTCAGTTAAATTTTTAAAATATATTATAGATTCCTGACCTTAAAACTGAAATTAATCTGGTAAATTTATGATACATATAAAATAATACTTTAGGTTGTTAACCTTGATATGTAAATCAGTCAGTTAACCTTGTATGTTATATAGTATAGTTTCTTGACCTTAATATTTAAATTAGTTACATATCTTTGTACAATACATATTATTGTAACGTTTTAACCTTAATATTCAAAGTAGTGGGGTAAACTCCGGGAATTTTAATCTTAGAATCAAAATTATTTAAGTATATTTGTGTGCTAAATACCATTTTTGGTTCTTATTCCTAATATCTACATTTCCCATGCAAATTTGTTACGTATAATATAAAAGGTTCTTAACATTATTATTTAAATTTGTCTGGTAGCGGCTGTGGCTCAGGTGGTAGAGCAGGTTGGTCAATGATCAGAAGGTGGGTGGTTCGATTCCAACCTGTGTCATGGTCGTTGTATCCTTGGGTAAGATGCTTCACCCACCTTGCCTGGTGTGAATGTGTATGAATGGATTGTTTGGGGTGTTGGTCAGAGGGGGTGTAGACTCTATCAGTCTGCCCCAGGGCAGCAGTGGCTACAATCATAGCTTACCATTAGCTCATGAATGTGTGTGAATGAATAATTGACAGTGTATGTGCTTTGAGTTACTTCTTGAGTAAGAAAAGCACTAAATAAATCTAATCAACTACTATTATTATTGTTATTGGTATATTTACATAATATAAAATATTGTAGATTCCTAACCGTAATGTTTAAATTAGTCGGGTAACTGTATGTTATATATATAATTAAAGATTCCTAATCTTAATATTGACGTGGTTTTCCATAATATATGACAGAATTACCATAAAGACTTTATTCAGCCAAAAACATGGCAGACGATATAGTTTAAGTATTTTTTTTGCAGTTTTTTTTTTTTTTAAGTCTGTATAACAAATCTTTTCTACTGGATAACTGGAGAAAAAAAATAGTGTAATTATAAAAAGATCTCTGTGTGATGAAGCTGATTTAGTGCAGATATCTGAAGGGACACAAACTGACAAACAAGGATAAAATCAGCTTTATTCATGATCAAAACCATCCTCACACGTTAAACTCATGGAAATGATTTTTATTTGATGATTTCATAGTAAGATTCTCTTCAACACAATCCGTCTGTTAGACCCAGAACCTCAGGTAATCAGTGAATTCCTTGTCAATAATGATCAGAATAACTGCAGGTTGAAAAGGTCTTGATTGTAAATCATTTTGAAAATGAAAATATTTCCTCTGCAAAGAAAATAAATGCAAGCATAGATGTTTTATACATTTACAAAGCGGTGATAATAAAATACCTGTAATGGAAGAAGGTCTACTGAGAAACAGCAACAAACAGATCAACACAAATGTTCATCCGATATTTCAAGCACAGAGAAGTTTACATTTTTCTGTTCAAAATAAAAATCATCATGAGCTCAATCTCTGCGCAGCCAAGAAACACCACAGCAATCACAGACAGAAAATAAAATGCAAAACTAAAAAACACAATTAACCCCCTGAAATGTGACAGATGCGAGTTTATTTGAGTTTACAGATCTCAGCTGATTTTCCCATCCAGAGTCCAGCATGCAGTGGCTGTGTGAATGTGGTCTGGACTCTGTGGAGGAGAGTCATGGTTTCAGTGATGCTGTAGAAGGACAGAATACCTGCACTGTGATCCAGGTACACTCCTACTCTGGAGGACTGAGGACCTGAGACAGGAGTTATGATGTTGTTGTGCCAAAATGCATAGTTATTATTGGAACAATTTAATGCCCAGGATTTGTCATTTTGGCCAAAGGTACACTCGTTCCCGCTCCCTGCTCTGCTGATATTCTTGTATGTGACTGCTACATAGCCTTGATTTTTTCTCCACTTCACCTCCCAGTAACAACGTCCAGTCAGACTCTCTCTACTCAGAACCTGCAAATAAAAGCTGAATCTGTCTGGATGATCAGGATACGACTGTTGTTGTCCAGCAACTGTTACTTTTCTGTCTCCATCAGATAAAACCAGCCATGTATTTGCTGTGTTTGGATCCAG
>NW_007579593.1:92286-93868 GCF_000690725.1 Stegastes partitus | reverse complement strand
TGGCCTTTATGTTCATCCACAGAGCAGAGATAACAGATAGACTGCTGATCAGTGAGACAGAACATCTCCATCATCTTATCATGACGAGAGCAGATGTTCTCCTGGAGGCTCTTGGAGGGCTGCACCAGCTTGTGTTTCTTTAATGGAGCGACATCATAGTGAGGCTGAAGGTGTTTCTCACAGTAAGAGACTAAACATATCAAACAGGATTTGACAGCCTTCATCCTCCTCCCAGTACAGAAATCACAGGCCACATCTTCAGGTCCAGCATAGCAGGGATCATCAGGAGCAGCTTGGAGTCCGGTCTTCTTCAGCTCCTCCACTAAAGCTGCCAACATGGTGTTTTTCATGAGGACAGGCCTCGGTGTGAAGGTTTGCCTACACTGAGGGCAGCTGTAGATTCCCGTCTGGTCCTCTTCATTCAAATGGGTTTTAATACACTCCATGCAGTAGCTGTGTCCACAAGGAATAGTCACCGGAACCTTCAGTAGATCCAGACAGACTGAACAAGAGAACGTTTCTTGGTCTAGCGGAACTCCCTTCTGAGCCATTTTCTCCTCTGAGCAGCACCGACTGAGTGAGTTTCGATTCCTCCAACCTGAAACTAGTCTGATCTCTGATCTCTACATCATGTGATCCTGCAGCAAATGTGGCCTGTCAGCTCTTCCACTTTTCCCCATGTTGGTTCCACCCATCCTCACAGTGCAGATCTAAAGGGGAGGGAAACCAGGAAATATATTGACAGGTTGGACCTGCTGTGTTTGACAGCAACAGTAGGAGGGAGGGTTACCAGGCTGAGTCATTCAGGAAGAGAACATAATCTTTGTCATGGTGGCACACTGCTGGCTAAACCCCACAATGCTCTCTGCTGCACAGTCACTGAAAACCACCTCGCCATCCACAACAATCAAAATTCAAACACAACAAAACTGACATCACAAGTCCAAAACTACTCATCTAACAATCTGGCCTTTATTAATAATATTCCCATGATGCTTTGCAAACGCAAAGCTGCCTGTAGTCTGAGTGATCGCCTCCACAGGTCACTTTCGTATAAAACAGTAAGAGGTTCCACCTGGTGGAACGAACAGGTACTGCAGCTGATCTACTATGCATGTGGAACCCTTTCTGTACCTTTCCTATGGTAGGGTCCTGTGTTCATTACTTTTATTCCCCTTGTGTGGATAAACTAAACGGCGAATACTCACAGTTTTATAGCAGAGTTCAAGTCACAGTGTCAGAGTGATGGCTGGAGGAAGATGATGAGGAGAAACAGTAGCCGAGCTGAATGCTAGCAGGTTGCAGGCTCCGGACCCACCGACCAGGCAGAACAAACTTTTCAGTCCCTCCCCTAGCGGACCCTCGCCGACACGACAGACATATCCTTTCTTCCTTCGGGAAAACGACGCAGCAGCAGGTGGACTCCGACAGCTCCTCCCGAAGACAAACTTTTGCAGCTAGCAGGAGATATACCTTTTCTCCTCCGGCGCTTCACTTAGAGTAATGTCTCTCAGTCTTTGACTCTATTTTCTACAGCCTCAACTGTTAAGACAACTCCAAAACTTATAAAACTCTCACAACT
>NW_007579593.1:90845-92001 GCF_000690725.1 Stegastes partitus | reverse complement strand
TTATTTCAGTAAGGGGCTACACATGTGCCTCATATTCTGCCTCATCAGTTATCGGTTAAATTATTAGCTGCAATTAAACAGTTATCAAATTTCTAGTAATAGGAGCAAAAGTCCTACAAGAAAACTACTGAAGTACATATAATAAGGCCTGGTTCTCCTCTTGATTTTTGCAACAGCTTCTCATACATAGTTGAGTGAATGATAAAATATATGTTGCCTGAATAGTTCTTACTGAACAAGTTAGCCGGACAATAAAACTTGATATTTGAAGTACATATAAAATTTTAGTTGAGCTGACCTAGAAAAAAGTAGGCTGAGGAAGCCAAAACCCTCAAATATTGTTTTGCTTGAGGGCGTCCACCTACTTTTGACCTTGACATTGCTGTATATTATCCACTGTGTTATACTCAGGTGACTTGTATTTACTTTCCACATTGTTTACATGTGCATTTATTCACAAACAGCAGCTGATTCTCCTCTGAAACTATGACAAATGCACTTTATTGCCATCAGTCAATAAAGTAAAACTCTCACACAGTCAGTCTGAGGTTTTTATTGAGTTTCTGGAATGAATAAAATGAATAATTATTGGACTGTAATTAAATGTAGTATATGAGTCACATAATTGCAATATAAGATAATGATTGCTATCTTAACAATAATACCGACAGTTTTAAGAGTATTTGTTATAATGTGTAGCCATGCTGAAGGAAACCCAATGAAAAAGCATAAACTTGAATAAAAGCGCGAACATGAAGAGAATCAGGCTCCAAATCCAGAAATGTAACAAGCATAACTAAAAATGCTGCAAATTTCTTTGCTGCATATCTGGATGTGGAGAAAATTAATCAATACAAATGTTTATTAGACATTCAGAACACAGAGAATTTTACATTTTCATGGTTGAAATAAAAATTATCATGAGCAGAGACAGCCTCCATGGCTAAACAGATACAAGAAACAATGTTAATCACATCAACAGAACAGCTGTTGAGAACATGTCAAAGTACTATCATGATGTTGGACTGACAGCTGATCTCTGTGCAGCAAAGAAACATCACAACAATCAGGGAGAGAAAATGAAATGCAAAACTAACACACCTTTAACCCCTCTGAAGAATGAAAGATTCCCTTTATTTGAGCTGACAGATCTCAG
>NW_007579593.1:30508-88775 GCF_000690725.1 Stegastes partitus | reverse complement strand
AGTGAGGAAAGTAGAGTTAAGGATGAGTTAAAAGGACAGATTGAAAGTCTTATGAAGAGTAGTGATTGTTTGTCAAAGTATGTTAAAAAGAAACAGTATTGTGAAAGTGCTGAGCATAGGAAGTGTGTTATAGCAGGAAGCAAACTTAGGAAGAAAGAAATGATGGACAAGTCACAGCAGTGAGACTTCGTAATGGAGCAGTTTTCAGAGAAGGTTAAAGAGGGGTCAGATTTTGTGTGTTGTGTTTGCCATAGGTTGCTGTTCAGAAAGCAAGTTGTAAATTGCAAAAGAGATGGTTATAGGAATTGAAAAGACATAGCTGCAATTGCAGATAGATGCATCACGGAAGAGTGCTTACACAATTGTAAGGAGGACTGTGCAATATGGCATTGCACAGTCCTCCTTACAATTGTGTAAGTACTCTTCCGTGAATGGAAGCATACAGCTAGAAGTCAGCTGTGGATCTGTCACAGTTTTCATTACAAAGTGAGTAACAGTGAAATGCCAGCTGAGTGTGCCATCAACAAATTGGGACTTGATCCCATTCCACCAGAACTGGCATGTTTGAATAGCTTAGAGCAACATTTAATTGCATTACACATACCATTTATGAAAATGTTAGCATTACCTAAAGGTGATCAAAATGGAGTGCATGGACCTGTGACGTGTTCCTGCAAATATTGTGCAGACTAATAATTTGCTGCCCCGTACTAATATGAAAGGCTCATTGTTGCCTGTAAAATTAAAGCGCAAATTAACGTATAAAGGACATTATGAGTACCAGTTTGTTGATACTATGCACATAAAGCAGGCATTATAGTATTTAAAATCAGCACATTGGTATTATAAAGAGGCTGAGTTTAATGAGTCATGGGTAAATGCATTCTGTATGGAAGAAGACAGTGAAGTTGTGGCAAGTGACAATGATTAAGTAGAAGGTGGTGAAACCTCTGCAGATGTTGAGGATGAGCTGTTGCACGATAGACAGCAGCATTGTATGTTTCAGGATACGTGTCTCATGCCTGCTGATATTAGTCAGGAAGCACTGGATCAATATTTTGAGGACATATTAAATCTGGCGCCAGCAGAAGGGAATAATCCCGTTAAATTACTTTCAGATCAGGCCAATAAAGCAAAATGCTTCCCAGTGTTGTTTCCACAGGGATGTAAAACATATCATGAAAGTCGGAAGCATTGTTTGACGTTGTCACGTTATTTTAATACTAGAACTTCACATGCTGATGGTAGGTTTGCGCAGAATGTAGAGTTTATATTTTTTGCTCAGTACATGTCTGAGGTTCCACAGGTTGTCTCTAATGTTTCCATAGCGTTATGGAAGGGAAAAGGCAGTGGTAAGTCCCACAACGTGAATAAAGATCAGGTAAATGACCACGAGTCCTTGAAGAAGTAGTTGGACTGCGATAATGGGTATAGGATTTTGAAACCTATTCAAGGTACCCCAGCCTTTTAGCAGGGAGCTCAGCGTGACCTGCATCAGCTTGGTATCCCCACGTGATTTTTTCTTGTTTTCCTCTGCAGATATGCATTGGAAAAATCTTTTGCATAGTATTTGGAAACAGGAAGGTAGAATAGAGGCAGCAGAAGGTTTAGAGTGGGCAGAGAGATGTGAGCTGTTGCGTCGTAATCCTGTCACTGTGGCACGAATGTTCGATTTTCGGTGGCATTGTTTTTGGAAGGAAGCGCTAATGTCTGCAGCACAACCTATAGGTGAAATTAAGGATTATTTTTACAGGGTGGAATTCCAGCAGCGTGGTTCCCCACATGTGCATTGTCTGTTTTGGTTACAGAATGCATCATTAACTGGAAAAAACACAGATGCGGAGGTGTGAGTTTATAGATCAATATGTAACATGTGAGTTACCTGTAGATGATGAGGAATTGTTGGACACTGTGTTGTCTGTACAGGAGCATTCAAAAGTTGTTGAAAGGGGGGCGGCGCTATAGCTCACCTGGTTGAGCTGGTGTGATGTGGAGGTCATGAGTTCGAATCCCGCTCATGACCCTTTCCCACATGTCCTCCCCCACTTTCCTTTCTCTCTCTCACTGAACTATCAAATAAAGGCACAAAGGCCAAAAAAATAACTTAAAAAAAAAAGTTGTAGAAAGAACAAGACGGTTTGTCGTTTTAATTTCCCTCAGCCAGTGTCTGCAAGAATGTTTATATGTCGATGGCAGCGAATTTTAGTGTATATGTAAGACAGATGAGAATAGCAGGTGTTATTGTGCAATGAAAAAAGAGAGAGCAACAGAAATAGTCCAAGCGGTGAAGGATGCACTTGCAGACCAGAGCAGAAGTTATGATGTGTGGAGGATTTGTTTTATAGTTTACGGATAAGTCAAGATACGTTTGAAAAGGCATACAGGTGTCATGCTCATAAGGCTGAAGTAGTTTTGAAAAGGCAGGTCAATGAGGTTTGGGTGAATCCGTATAGCAAGCCACTGCTTAAATGTTGGAATGCTAATATGGGCATCCAATATGTTACGGATGCATATGCGTGTGTAGTGTACATTATTTCGTACATTTCAAAGGCTGAAAGGGCGATAGGATTATTGTTAGGGAATGCTCAAAAAGAGGAAAACAAAGAGAAAAATGTGAGTGCAAGAGATGCATTATAAAAACTTGGTAGTGTGTATTTACACAACCATGATGTCAGCGCTCAGGAGGTTGTATATAGATTGACACCAAGTATGCATGTGAAGGAATGCTCTCGCAAAGTGGTGTTTGTACCAACAGGCGAGAGTGTAGTTAGAATGAGTTTGCCTTTAAATGTGTTAAAACAAAAGGTAGCGTCGGAGGATTTTAAAACAGAGGACACATGGATGACAAATATAGTGGATTGGTATTGGACTCTGATGAAACATGTCAAGTTTCAGGCAGATCGGAGCACGTGCGGCCTATTTAGACACCATTTCCTGTTTAATGGCGAGACGTGGCGGCATGCGTGTTGAGACATGGCGGCAACGCGCTGTGGCTGGGATTGTGATCAAACGTGTCAAGTTTTAGGCAGATTGGAGCACGTACAGGTCAGTAATACAGCACGTGGCGTTTTATGGCAATTTATGACGTCTCGGCTAAATTCCGGGGTCAACATTTCCACGCTGTCAGTCTTCTACTAACTTTTAATCACCACCTCCTGTAGTTTGTGATGGCCAAATTTCAGGTGTGTACGGGGGTGCAGTTGAGCCAGGTTGCACTTTAGAGATTGGCGCTGGCAAGTTTTTTGTGCATCCCAACCTGCTCTATATGCCTACCGATTGTCACAGCTCTAAACCAAACGTGCTTTCGATGGGACTCCGTTGAAATTTTCAAGGTGGCGCTGTGGAGCCATTTTGACAGTGACATGTCCAAGTCCCTTAAAATATCAAATTTTTCCCCTGTCATGGTGTGTGTGATGATTTTGGTGAGTTTTCGTGAGTGTTTAGACCGGTTTCAATGGGGTCCTTGCATTGTTAGTGCTCGGACCCTAATAAGTAAACCGTAAACACATCACGGCTGTCTGATGTCAGTTTTGGCCTCAAAAACATCTCCATGACTCTTCTATCTTTTCACATAATTTCTCTGACTAATCAACATTTAAAAGGGAGATCAGCTCCAGCATCTACAGCGCTAGAAGGTGGACTTTTCCTCTCAGGTTTCATATGTGGGTCAGTGTGTTCAGAACGATGAAAAACACTTTGCAGGATTATCTTTGGACAACACGTCATCTGGGATTAAACTGAACTCCGAGTCCACAAATTCACTGGAAAACAGGACAAAGACTTCAGCTCCAGGTGTCACGCAGCATCCACACAAGTGCTATCATCATTTGTCATTTTTAATATAAATCTTTTCACCCTCACACAAATTGCACATTTTTTTTTCTCCAAATGGACACACAGTCAGCAGTGGACAATTTACTGGTTGACATCTTCCTTATACACCGTGAACTGGCTAAAAGAAGGAGAAACAAAAAGAATAAAATAAGAGACATCTAACTTGATCTTACCACCACTTTACTATGGCATGCATAGGTTTCAGACCTTACTCAGAAAGAGACAACAGACACTTTGTCTAAGAAGTTTTCTAAACGATGCTGTGACTGCTTGCGATCCGCAAAAATAAAGAGAAAACAAACCAAGGTACAGAAAAGCTCGGTTCCACCGTGAGGAGAAATGTCAACTCCGGACCCCTTGGGGAAAACTAGAGGAAAAAAGATGGATGACGTGTCACGCAAAAGCCTCTGCATTCCTGTTTCTCAGCGAGTGGCGAGCACAAACACACAGGCCTAAAACACACAGCTGCAACGCCGTCTTATAGTATTAAGTATTTGGTTTGATGTGAAGCCACAGTGCAGCTCACAATACTGGATGCTTTTTAAGGTTTTCCTTTTTGCACCGTCACCGTCGATCGATGCTTTACGCGCTAAGTTAAAGGCCAGAGAAGGATCAGGGACCAAACTGAAGCAGAGAGTTCTGCTCTGTGGATGATGGGTGAACATAGATGGTTGAAAACAGGCAGACTTGAGGGCTTTTCATACCTGAATGTTGTTTTAACAGCTTCAGAAATGACACCTAGATAGCAAAATGCTACTACAGAGTCCAGGTTGACTAAACATAAACCAACCTTTGAGCCAGTTTGCGAAATTTTGAAAAAACTGAAGAGAAATGTGACTACTGCTCCTTAAAATTAAAGTCGAACTGAAATTAAAATGAGGTTTTTGCTGAGAAATTAGTGAATATCTGCTTGATTTGTGACCAGCGAGCTGTTTTTTTCTGGTTTAAGCTGCAGTAGTTTGTGTGATGATGCTGATCTGGCCAAGGATGCTGCCAGATTTATTTACATTTCCTAAATGCAGATGCTAAACCTGATCCAACCACATGAAAGGAGACCAAAACCGGATTGTACAGTGATCTGGCCACCATCAGTCTGTAATTTAAACACTTTACTCTGCAAACCCTGTTTATATGCTGTTTTAAAATGAAAATCAGATCACAAGAAGACAGCAACACATCAAAGTGTAACGGACCAACAAGACGCGTTGTGATCTGATCTCTCAAACCATTTAAACTGCTTTGGTTTGGGACAAATTAGACCGCATATCTTCTGTTGCTTAAAGGCCAACGTGTCCTGATGCGACACAACAGGAGAATATGTGATCGATGCTAGACATGGTGGTATTGTACATGTGTATGAATCCTTGGCAGAATTTTGTCTTCTCAGGCCGAGTTCACGTAACAGGAGTTTTGGGACGATTTGCCTCATTTCACCCTCCTGACAGTCAGTAGAGGAATCTAGTCTGAACCGATGTTGGTCACAGTTAGTTCCAGGTCCAGTATGAAACCTCTCAAAGTGTTCGCTGACTCATCAGGACCACCATAATATCAAACCTGTTAGCTAAAATCAGGAAGTTCCAATTATCATGCTAATGTCCAGAGCGGTAGACAGCGTTTCCAAGTAATGCTAACGTTAGCTACAGATATTAAAACTGATTCACACCTCTGGTTTGCTGAAGATTAGGTAAACCATGCTGATCCCGTCTTTCTGAACTTTTTCCTCATCCACACTCTTTTCTGATTGAGTTTTTTCTCATTGTTGAGTGTTTTTAACATTCAGATAATAGAAACCAAGTATAAACAGGATCTGTGACTCTGTACATTAGTTATTTCATGCCATGACTCAGATCTCTGAGTTTTTAGTGTCGTCTTTTAACTGTCACTATCTATGGCAGACAGGCAGACAGACAGATAGCTAACAATAGCTAGCGGCCAGCCAATGACTCAGCAGAAGTTAAAATAATAATAGTGGGAATCAGTGCTACAGTTAGTCAGCTAGGATGAGTAGCTTGGCCTAGCTTTGTGGGTTCCACTTTTCAAGTGAAACAAAAACACAACAGTCCACTTTAATGTCAAATGCTGCAAAGGGACAGCTAGCTTAAAGTGTCAACAGCTGATGACCAACGCTCTCTGGATGGTTAAAATGTCTTGTATCATCATTTCTACAGCAATGATGTTTTGCAGTCTGTAGTTAAACACAAAAGTTGACAGCCTGTACTGTGTTGATGTCTGTTCCCCTTCACATCGAGTAAAGAAGTATTCAGACTCACCGGATGTAGACTGTGGGTATAAGCCTGCCATTGGCTGCTTATTTCATGTGTCTTTTCCTCCTGTGTGTTATCGCACAGACTAAAAGGAGGAAACTAATTTAAATTTCAGTTCGACTTTAAATCAATGGCTGAGCTCGTTTAGCGGCTCAGTTCCTCTGGTCTGAGTTCAAGTCTGAAAAGTTGAGTCCACCTATGATCGAGGCACGGGGTCAGTCGGCTGCTTGGTTCTAAACCGAGGAGGACGAACAAAGGGACATTTTGGCTCCTGAGTTCTTTGTAAGTTAAAGATTAGCATAGACATCAATACGAAAATAAAGATTAACAATGTTTGCATCAAACCTGCTGTGCAGCTGGGGGTTTGGGGGTTAACAAGAACAATGCGGTCGGTTTTCATCGTAGGGTTCCTGCACAGGATTTCCAACTCAGAAAATCCAGACTTTGTCCAGAAGTGTGTGAAGATCTTCTCCAATAAATTTAGCAAGACTGTAATAAGGGCTAGGTAGGAACCAGAACATGTGAAATTCTAAAACTCTGACTTGAGAGCAGTTTCCAAAATTTTACAGACCTGGAAAACAGTCAAATACGCCAACTTTCCACCTGCGCAGGAACCCTGAAGCAACCGTAGGGGACCAGGAACAACCAGCAGCTTTAGGGGTCACTGGTGTCAGTACAAAGCATTAAAGGATTGTTTTTTTTCAATGAACTTCCTTTCATTGGATAACTAAATATCTCGCTCTATTGATATAATTCCATTTTGTTAAATTCATATATAAACGTTAACATGTACACACGCTCGTCACTGGTAATCGGTGGAATCGGGACCTTTATTATAAGTTGGTGGAACTTGCTCTTGCTGGCGCTCAACAAATATACTGTGAATGCAAGTAACAACAATTAATATAATGATAATTAGAATAATAATAATAATAATAATAATCATCGTCATCTGCACCAAGCCTCGTAAACCTGGATAAACTAAAAACAAAACAAGAGCCAGGTAACCACGCCTCCCAAGTTTCCCCCACGTCGCCCAAGAAACAACAAAAACTAAACAGAAGATTAAAAACAGGGAACGTTGAGTCGAGACGGTAGATTCTCTCTGGCTTCTTCGAAGTCCCGAGTCCACATGCGTCACACGAGGCTCTGCCGATTTCCTGAAGTCAGTGGAGGGGGGAGGAGTCGGTGCAGGGAGACGGTAAAGGGGGAGTCGGCCGTCCATAACTGAGCCTCGCGTTAGCCGGAGTTTGGTGGAGATTTTCAACCTGCTTTCAGCAGCGGCCTAACTCCATGTTTGCGTTTGTTACATGTGTGTGTTTGCCTGGTTTGCGGCGACCACGTTAAAGGGTGGTCGGTCACTTGTCTGTTTTCTTTTTTGATGTTTTTTTTTCTCCTCATTTTCCCCATTTATGTTTGACTGGGGTGTTATTTTATTTTTTTTTGCCAGTCTATCTGCCCCATTTTTTTAATCTGTGGCGAGTCCGCACGAGTTCGATTATTTTCAAGTCAACTGCTCTTGGCTGCCGTTTCGGTCAGTCAGAAGGATGCAGCCTCGGGGGGGCTGGAGGAGAGGGTGGCGGGCAACCAAGGTGGCGGTGTAGTTTCATATTTACGATGGGAAGGGAGGTGGCGTTTGAGTTTTAAATGTATGCGGGTGTGTGTGTCGGCGCTCCAAAGATCTGCCCAGAAATGACTCCGGATCCTCGGTGGTGTTCGTGTCGCAGAACGAGAAGCGAGTGAGATGGTCAGCTTTCTACTACATCGTGCAGAGGAGCGTCTCCTCGGCTAATAGGACTACACTGATGGAGGAGGTGGGCGGAGGCATTTCTGGACAGGCCCTCGGAGAGTGTTGGTGCTGTACTCGGGGGGGCTAGTGCAGGTAATCGTCCACAGAGGCAAAGGCGCAGGAGCCGCTGCCAGTTCGAGCCATGATGGCGAGGCACTGGGCAGCCTGACCCACGGCCTGGGCCAGCGGCGGCTGCTTGGGCAGGTTGTGAGTCTCTGGAGGGAAAAAAAAAAAAAAGGAGAGGAACATTGTCAGAACTGCTGACAACTAAACAGGAAGAGGGTTGTTCCAAATGATCACATTTTTAGAGCAATTCCTGCTCCACCATGTCCGACTTGCTTAAAACATTTTTAACATAAACTATTGACATGTACAGTAGTATCTGTGAAATTTTAACTTGATATATGAAATACTTTGTGGATAAAATTCTTTAGAAAACTGCTCTCTGACCCACTTTCTTGGAATTTTTTGCTCTACTGTTAGGAACTATTAAAGATTTTTTTTAAAACCCCACAGCACTGCAATATCTGTAATATTGGACAAGTGAACCAAATAGTCTCTGATTATGGGTAAGTTGAACTAAAATGGAAAAAAATATCAAAGCCATCATGAACAGTTTTATCTTTGAGCTCATGTTAACACAAAAAACAGTTCTCATTTTTTATATTTTAACTCAGTCATAGTCGAAGACTATTTGTTGTACTTGTCTAATATTGTATATTCTGAGTCAGTGACATGATTATGTTAATGTTAACAGGAAGTGAAGTTTTGCTTGTTGGTTTGTAGGAGCTTTTCCTCTAAATTTGATAAATATCTGCAGCATCAGACAGCAGCAGGATCAAGATGAATCTCCAAAGAGAAACAGTCATTGCGTAAAACACAACTTCCTTATTGCTAATAATTATAAATGATCCCTGACATGGAGTCAGGATGGATCAGGATCTAACAGCAGGTCGCACTGAGCTTTTTTTTTCACCTCAGGCAGGTAAGCTGTCGGCATCAGTTTATCAGCTGAAGGAAAATCATTGGTTATGTAGTTGATTTTGATTCACTTTTTGTTTATCAGTTCGGAACTATGCATTACTTGATGTTCTGTGTAATCTCTGCTGTACTTTGTCTCTCTGTTGCTGTGGTGTCTGAATGAAGCTGTGAGGAACATTAAAGTGTCTGTTAACAGATTTTCTTACTTATCTACTTATGTGAAAAGGCCTTCAGGCTTGTACAGGTTAGTTTATGCCAGTTGTTTTATCTAAATGAAAACATGTAACTGACGAAAGCAAGTTCGGTAAAAACATCTGATGAATCAAACATTGTGTGCTGGAGACAAGTGGTGCGATGTGTTTTAATTTTAGCTCACACTGGTCTGCAATCTGCCATGTGCATTCTTAGTGGAAGAAAATAAATTTAAACAACAGGTTAAATTCTTTGGTCACGTGGTCAGATTTGATTGGATTTATTACCGGCAGTGTTGACCTACCTAATATTGCACTGTTGAGCGTGGAGCAGACCGGCTCTCTCTGAATGGCATCCAGCTGATAGCCAACCGGGCTGTTCCAGGGGTCCGAGTAGGCCAGCAGGCTGAATGCATCCTGAGCAGGAAACAAACAATCATCACACCACGGCACACTACCTTATGTTCGCCTTCACACATGTTCTTGTACTGTGAAGCACCATCAGTCCATACCTGGTGTGGAGTTCAGCACATTCTCTTAAGTCTATTCCACAAAGTTAAAACTTATTCTTTTAAGAGGTCAATTTCTGTAACTATTTGAAACCAACAACCAAACATCAAAGCTGTGGGGAGGTGATAAAGTAGGCTGAGTTTGAACTTATTAACTCATTTTTAAAAGTGTCAACACAGCTACTGAACAACTGATGTCCTCTTGGAGAGGCTGAAAATATTCACTGTTATTAGTAGTATATAATAGTATTTCAGCAGCATCACATCTGTGACCACTGCATGTTTGGCTTCATATGGCACAATTGTTGGTAGCCAATCAATGAATTACACAGATTCACTACAGCAAATATAAGTCTGTATGCTAATTAAATCATTTTTGAGAACAGACTTGTGCCAAAAGTCATTAATCGAATGCTTTGGTTACAAGAGCGCTGTCTGAGCAGAGTACAGCTCGGATACAACATCTCAGCTCTGGTATCCATTAATTAACCTCCACAGAAGTCTTTGTCATGGTGTCCGTTGCTAGCTAAACTCCCACAATGCTCTCTGCTTGCCAACATGAACTGCCTGTAGTCTGAGTGACGCTTCCTCTGGTCTCTAAAACAGTAAGAGGCTCCACCTGGTGGAACAACCAGGTACTACGGCTGATCGATGATACCTTCTCTGACATGCATGACCTTCTTCTGCCTTATCAATTCATATATATTTTTTAAATGATTTAAATACTAACAGAAACAAAATCTGTTAACAATTAACCATTACCATCCTGAGATTTGATTGGTTTACCTCCATCCTTACAGGTAAATTTAAAGAGAAACTCCAACTAAACATGGTGGATGTGTATCCAAAATAAAACTCAGACTGACGAGTTTTCTGTTACCTTGAGCATCTTCTTGTTGGCCGAGTTCTTGCCACACTCGCGGCGGAGGTGTTCGCTCATGCTCTGGAGCTCCCTGCCGAAATGGATCATCCTTTCGATAGCCGCCTGGCTCCCGCCGCACAGCTGCCTCTTGGACTGAGCAGACTCCACCTCTGCAGGGCGGCGGTCAGTTCAGCATGCAAAAGGGGTTTGTTTTTAATGCTGGCTGAACATATTGGTACACTAACAATACAGACATTCACGCAGAGGGCCCGAACAGCAGCTTACAATGACAGCAGGACTTTTTTCAGCACAAAACCATGAGTTGCTCACCAGTGGTTCATTCTCAAGTTGTTACAGCGAACTAGATGCTAGAAAAAAGCGCAACACCTGCCGAAGAGGCTGCTAGAATATCAACACAAAAGCACTACACTATAATGCTGACAGGTGTTCAAACAAAGTCGCTGAAACCTGCAAACGCTCTACCTACCCATGTCTGCGTCGCAGTCGTCGGGCTCCGCGGTGTGTTTGGAGGTGCCGTTGAGGAAACCGTTGGAGGACGATTCTGTCACTCCGTTGGTGAAGTGGTCGACCTCCATGTCCACATCGTTACTGAGGAAAAACACAAACTGTCAGCACACAAACTAATGTCTCCTCAGTGAACGATGGATGCTTATTTTGTAAACAAGATGTTGAGACATTTTAGCGTAAACCGTTTTCTAAACTGAAACTGGCTCATTTTGATTGGAAACTTAATGCACCACTAGTTAGCTTAGCTAAGAGTAAATCTGAATATCTGCTTTGAGGTGGACAAATGAGATGAGATGATTATTTCTTGCTGGATTGCAGACAGTAATCTGTTGCACAATGTTGCATCAATCAGCAGGTTTAAACCAGCATTGACCTGCTGAATCTGGATCTGCTTTACTGGACAAGAGTATAAACACATACAATGAATTTGCTCTTAAAGTACATAAAAACATATCTTCATTTAAACAAACCAGCAGATTACAAAAAGGATTATTTCATTTAAAAAATTTTTTAAAAATCATGTACAGATAGATTTGTGTAAAGGTGTATGCCTAAAGTGAGCTAGCGGTTGCGTCACTGCTGTATAAAGGTTCTTTTTCTCAGTACCTGGTTATGGGCTGTTGGCTGCGACTCCCGTTGAGGCTAATGTCAGACGGTGGAGGGGCGGGGCCAGAGCCTGGGGGGCAGGGCTTATGACTGTGAGGGGAGGAGCTGTGGCTCTTGTTAGACGTCACACCATTACAGCAGTTGCTGTCGAACCCTAAAACAGAGCAAAAGACATCTTTAGAATGTATACAGAAAAACTTGCGCAATTCATGCTTTTGATGTACATTTTGTCATCTGCCTGAGTCTTATATATACATATATATACACACATACACACACACTTGACAGCTGATACTCATGATTAGTAACCTGTCAACTGAAATGTGGAACCAATATTCATTAAACATATCAACAGCATTTAAGCAGGGAACCTTTGATTCACAATGAGGTTACTTCTTTGTTTTCCTATTCTTTCTCTGTTCTGTCACTTTTATTAGCTGCTGAGGCTCACATGTTAAAAATTTCACTGTTTCAAGTTAATCTGTGGCCGCCTCCTAACTTAATTGCGGGCTGTTAGCGTAGCATTAGCCACTGTGAAAACAGCTAATGATTTGTTGAGACGTTTGTGCTTCTTGTTCAGTTTTTGCAGGTTGTGTCTGTCAGTTAGAACAGACTGTCGAGAGTTAATCTGACTTTAGGAAGATGTTATGCTGCTCCAGATTAGGGATCAACCAACATGCACTGAAGCCCTAAACTTGATCCGGATCCATAAAAAACAAAAATATCGATGTGTCGATATGTCAAAGCTGGACATCAACAAATGAAATACATTTCTAGGTAAGACACTGCAGCTTTAAAAAGGTCTTTGTCCTGACTAGATGTGAAACAGCTGTATTTGTTCTCTGGATGTTCTATTCTCCAGATGTGGGTGCACTGAGCACAGCTGGACTGTACCTGTGAGGTAGGGCTGGGAGCTGCTGGCTTTGTGGCTGGGGCTGCTGAAGGGCCGGGGGGAGCCGGGGTAACTGTCCTGAGACTTAGGGCTGCGACCTCCCAGACATCTCACCTCACTGTCCGTCCCATTCACCATCTCTATGAACTGTCTCACCCTGAGGACGGACAAACAGGGAGGAACGGTTAAAAGAGAGAGAAGAGAGAGGAATGATGGAATGAAGGGAGAACAGATGGATATAAGGACAGGAGGAGGAAAAAACAACAATAGAGGTCAGAATATAATTAAATATATTGGAATATTCAGTACAAAGCAAGACACGCAGGAGATTCACAGATTAGAACAGAAAAACACTGACAAGGATCAACTCTATCAGGATAAGCCTTGTTTTCAGCCCATTCGTAATTTAAATGATCAGAATTTTCTTCTCTCATCCAAATAAATGACTGACTTGCAGATCACAGTTGGTTCACCATGAAGTCTGAGTTAAATATACAGCAAGAAAACTTTGCTTTAAATCCGGGTTTTTTTCTCCACTATCACTATTGGGCATGGATTGGATCATTAGGATTTAACATGTAAATTTTGTTAACCTTGGTTACCAAATGACTGCTTGGAGCATCTGTCTTCACTAAAGCTGATAAACATGTTATTTATTAATGAGATTCAAGGATTAAACGACTTTATCGTCATATGCAGTAACAACAGTGAGAACTAAAAATGCCATTGCACTGAATTCTTGAATCCTTTTACTAGATACCACATTTGACAGACTAATCAAAGGCGAAGATGCTTCAAGCAGTCGTTTGTGTCAAAGGGACACATTTTAAAATGATAATGATCCAATTTTTGATTCAGTTCCATCGATTAGCTGTGAAAAGAAACGTCCAAATGCAAACGTGGTCGCACTTGAGCATGAAGAGAAGGTCTGGGTTCCTCTCCAGGAGGTTGGGGTAGAGCTGCTGGGTGGTCTCGATGGCTTCGCCCATTCTACCAGACAACACCAGCTTCTGGATCTCTGCACACAAACAAAGTATGTTCAGAACACAATATGTTTAAACAATAATAAAACAATATTACATATCAGTATTTAAAAAAAAAAAAACAACAACAAAAAACTGGAGGCATCAACCAAATAATGTCAAAAAAGATTCCCTCTGAGACTATTTTATCAGCATGTCAGCCTGTCGTATTGATTTTGGAACATGCTGCCATTCTGTGCTGCCACTTGCTCAAAAAATGCAATTAAACATTTTAACCCTGTGAAACCCAAAACATAGAGTCTTAAACAAAATCGCCAAGACGACACCATTTATCAGCTAGAAAACCTAGAAAAACAGAAACAGATTTTCAACTTTCCGAGCACCTTTGGCATCAAAATCGCTTTATTTTACATGTCTGATATAATATAGATTTGCTCTAATGAGTTTCTGAAAAAACCAAAGAATTCTTGGCTTTTCAGCACAACTGAGAATTCATGACTGGAGACCAACAGTCATGTGGCAAATATTCAGAGAAGTTGTTTGAGCTGCAGGCAGTGTTTACACAAATTAGAGAGAAGCAAGAACGAAAGAAAATATATATAAGTAGCAAAATATCTATAATGGAGCCACCATACTGGTAACACCTGATGAAAAATGTTGATCTCATGTTCTTTAAATATTTGTAAAATAAATAATCAATTAAAAAAAAAAGTTTTATTCATTCTTTTGTTTCTGCTTTTTTAAACAGTTTCCGTCATTCTGTGTCATAGTGACAGAAGACATGTCTGAGTTCTCTCTCCTTCTTCACGGTTGTTCCGTTTCCACAGACTTGCGGGACTTTAGATTGCAGTGAGAAATGAACCACAGTGAGGAAAAATGAGACGGGGGCAAAAAGTGAGAAAGGATTAAGCATTTTATGGAATTAGTCACAGCTCATAGTGAAAGCTTTGTTTACTCAGCACAAGGATTTGTGTTTTTTGGTATGTACACACACTAATCTCAATGGTAAGCAGTTTGTTGCAGTTAGTGTACAAAGTAAACAATCCAGCTGGTTTAAATTCACAGAGATAGTGCCAAAACTGACTGCTTTGTTTATCCACACAGAATCAATCATGTGGACTTCAGTTTCTGATGCAAAACGCTGAAAAGATGGGATGTCCTACTCACTCTGTCGGTTTTTGATGGAGGCCAGCTCCTCGTGCACGGCCTGGTCGGTGGATTTGGCGAAGGCTTCAGCTGTGGCACAGTAGCTGTGGTGCACCAGGTAGGAAGCAACCATCCTGACCAGACAAGAAAAACAGAAGCACACTCAGTGATCACAATGAACCAAACTGATCCCATCTGTCAAATTAGAAAACAACAGAGCATTAAAATTTAGATTTGGTCACATATTTATCTGTTTCAGTGATTCTGTGTGTTATGTTTGTACAGACGTATTTACCGTTCTGGTGTTCCAACATATAAATGAAACACTGACATATGTGCTGCAGCTGAATAAAATGTCAAACACCTCAACATCTAGTTGAGATTTTAACTGAAACACCGTTTTGTTCGCCTCCATTCACAAGATTTATTTGCGTCAGTACTTCAGAGATACTTCAAACACGAGAAACCTGCCAACCAAGCATTCAAAAAATTGCTGATTTGAGTCAATCTAAAACAAAAACTGCACTTTTTCTGTCCAGACTAAAAGAAAAAACTGTCTCACTCAGATTTTAAACTGCAGTAAGAAAAGATTACAGTTGTTTATCTCTGGTCTGATCAGGATCCTAAAATTTCAGTTCAAGATTTCCTCTGGTTGAGGACCAACTGATGGTGAAAAAACCGCTTCCAAATAGGCACTGAGTCAAGATTTTTGATTTTTATTTTATAATGTCAAGAAAGAACTTGGAAACTTTTCTCATATTTTTTGGTATCAGTTATGGCATCAAAGTAATCACCAAGTAAATGAGCATTTTTTAAAAGAAAATGCATCTTAATCACTGATATGAGGTTAAACTAAAAGCATCTGATTTGTCAGTCACAATTCCTCATTGCACAGGAAAACTGTGGGCTCGCATTTACAATAAAATACGTTAAACAAGTCAGTTTGTGAACTGTGTGGATTCATAAAACAGCTTCAAATTAATTTTGATCTTAATCTTCTGAACCCCAAAACCTACCACTGGGTTTAAAAGGCAGCCTTTTTTTTTTTTTTTAAACATCTGCAAAATTGCACCATATGTCAGTACCAGAAACTGTAAAAACAGGAAAATTGATAGATTTTAAACTTTCCGACAGTAGTTGAACTAATCGCATGTGATATTTGGTTTTGTCAGAAAGAAATAACCAAATCTAAGCTTGAAATCATGACGTTTTATCACAATTATTTTCTTCTACATGCCTCTTTTTTTTAAAATGCCAAATAAAATCATTTACACCAGATTCTGTAAACCAGAAAAAACAAACAAACAAACAAAACGCGCTTCTCAGTATGAATAAAATGTCACAAGTCACTCAGGTGTGAGAGTCATGTGAGAAACATTCAGGGACTATTCACCTGAACTGGACTGAGCTGCAGGCTGTGTTTACACAGAGCAGATATTAAAAACATCAGCAGTGACATCTGTAGTACATGGAGCCGGACAGCTGGGGACACTCGAAAAATACTGAACATGTCGATTCCAGGTTTTTAAAACGTTTGAAAAATAAATAATGAAATTATTTTATTTATGTTTTACGATTTCCATCATTCTAACTGTGTCACAGTGACAGAAGACATTTCTCTCCTTCTCCATGTTTCCACTGAGCTCCAAGACTTAATACTGCAGTGAAAAATGAATCACAGTGAAGAAAAATGAAACACTCAGAAACGGATTGATTTCAAAGGGTTAAGTATGAATTAAACAGAAGTAGGTTTTTTTTTTTTTTTTTTAACCTTATTTTGATGTGGAAATAATCTTATCTAAGCAAATTGTAGACTGGATGTAAATTATCCTGTGGAAAGTTGTGCAGTTAGAATTTCTGTGGAGCTTTATGTATGTTATTGGAAATTAGGGCGTAAAGTACGAGTTGCCAGACGCAAGGCGATTTGAATTAGAATGAAGCAACCATGACTGTTGTTTCTGGCCCCTTGTAATTTAAGATCAGATCATTTCCTCTGAATATTAATGTATAAAAACACTAAATAATACAACTAAAGACAAGATGTTTTCATGTATATTTTGTGTGGTCAAAACCTAAATTGTACATTAGATTCATCTACACTGAATACTGTCGTGTATAAGCCTTTATAGGTACTAAAGTCGGGTAAAGTTGTATTTCATAAAATGTTGGTGGTAAATTCACATCACATATAACACAGCAGCATCTTGACCTCAATTGTTTGACTTTTGTTTTAAGTGTTTTTATACCGGAAAGCACTTTTAAGCAATTTCAAGTCACAATTGGGATCCTCAGAACCTGCTTAAGTGAGGATTTTTATGTTCGACATGTTTTATGAATACTAGAATGTAAACACACCATCAGTAATGATCTTAAAACTAAACTCAATCTGAGAACCTTTGTATGAATAAGGCCCCTGGTTCTCACAGTGTTTGTTGAAGTTCATTCCTCCTCAGTGTTGCTTACACAGTTCAAGCTATAAATCTCAGATTTGTGTTGAGAAGCCTCCGTTCTCGCCGACTGATCATCGTGTTACTGTCACTCTAAACTGGACAATGATGCTGACATGAGCTTTCAAACTCCACGCTTTCATCCCATTCCGTGAGGCGACTCCTCTGGATGAAGGCAAAGACTCCCTCCACTCCACCCTCCACTCCAATCCCCATCAAATGGAGATTAAATCCATTCAGGACAAGTAATCACAGCCACACAGAGCTAATCCCATCAGGCCATGACATGAGGCGGAACCGAGTCCGCAGCTTTTACTTCTGGATCACAGCTCTTTTGTGGGGACTGGTCCATCTGGGCCTCAGTGCTTCGTGTTGGCAGTGGTTTTAGTGTAAACTCCAAAAATAAGGACGCACCATCAGGATCTGTGGATGTGTCACCAGAAAACACCACAGGAGAGCCATTGTTCCTGCACTGTTTTGTGTTGAAGCTTTAGCATCCCTTCATGGACGAAGGTCACATCTCAAACATACACGACTTCATAATCAGAAAATGGCTTCTATGGAAGTCTGAGATTTCAGTTTGGAAACAGAAGTCAGATGGCATGACTGGAGCTACAGCAGCAGCTCCAAACTTTCCTCTCCTTTTTTAATTTAATGCTTAAAACATTTGCAATACTGTGGACAATATTATAAAGCTTAACAATTGACCGTTATTCCCTGAAATGGGAGTTTTGCTCTTTGTTTCCAGGTAAGACCTATTGAGATAGTTCTGTTACTTATCAGTGCACCATCTGTTGACTGTTATTGTTGACAGGAATGAGTAAAAGATTAATGCGTTTGTTTCACGGATGTTAATGATTCACTTTGAATCGATTCATTTCTGTTACTAATTCAACCGATTAAAAATATATTACCCAAACAACTACATCTGCTGTACATACGCTGTGGTGGCTGGCTGCATCACCACATAACATTTATGCAGCAATAATTATAATTAACGAAGCAGAAATGGTGTTTTCTTAATTTCTCCAGACCTCATTGGTACAACAGTATTTACACACTTTGCCCTGTGACCCATTTACCATCACGTTTCAGTACCTGATGCGACTGACTGCAGCTTATGTTGCACTGAAGAGGTTAAACAACTCAACTGATTATTCGATCACCAGGAGATTAATCTACAACCATTCTGATGTATTGTTTTAGCAATTTTTAGCAAATAAAACTGCCAAATATTTACGAGTTCCAATTTCTCAAATGTATGGATTTCATAGTTTTCTACAATGTGTTTTGGATTTTGGCTACTTATGAAAAACATCTTTTTAAAAAAGACAAAGTAATTAATTATTTAAGATGTTATTCATATAGTAGTAGGTAATGAAACTAATTTGCTAACTGCAAGGTGATTTTGAAAGATTTTTGCATGCTTACCACTCGACCACTGGGTCAGCTTCATTTTAATACTTTTAAGATGTACATTTACTGCTAAAACAACTGATTCTAAGCATTAATAGACCTCAAAGTGTAGGAAAAGCAGGCGTATTACTGTCACACAGCTAAATGATTGGTAAGCTTGTGGTGCAGGATACAAAAACAGTAGTTGTAGCTGCTTTTAACTGATTTATCATAGATATATCAGTTAAAAGCCTCATTTGAAAGCATCGTTAGACAATTTCTTTGGTTTACACTAACTGAGAAAATGCACCATTGTACATTTTAACTGAACCATACAGGTTAGATATCAATTCCACCGGTAATAGCAAGCTTTTTTTAAAAAATAAAACTAGACTAAATTTAGGGGGAAAAAATGCACCAAATGTGACTAAAACCAAAACTAAGGCTCAAATTATTCTCTAAACTCTATTATGCCACAGTCAAAATGCACATTACAGGTTTAAACTGGAATAATTCCACATGTCTTACTTCTGGATCATGGACTGCCACTCGCCCTCGCGCTCTCCGATGGGGAAGCGATCGATCTGGGCCTGGATCTTTGTCCTCCATTCTCGCATGTAGTCTTCTATGTCAAACACAAACGGGTGCTGGCCGAAGTTTGCATCCACCACCTCCCCTGGAGTCTGAAGGCCCACAGTCGGGTACAAGTTCGGCTGCAACACAGAGAGTTAAGACGAGGATCAGTTCCTTTGATTTCACATAGCAGTGTTCCTCCACTGTGTCTGATTTAGTTCACGGTTTACTTTTTTGTTATTTGGCACCCAAAACAAAGTTCTGTAAAATACTTTTCTGGATATTGAGAATTTTATATGCTTCTAGACCTATTTTCACCCTCAAAAAAAAAACCCCAAAAAAAACATCCTAAAGGAATTTTAGTTGTTTGGTACCTCCAGAAATAAAACTCCCACAGTCATAAAATTGGCTTGAGGACGCAGACAGAATAGTTTCCTGCAGGTCATAATGATTGAGTGGCTCCAGCAGAGGACAAATTGGGGAACACCTTGAAACGAGGTTGGTATTGGCGCCCCAGAAAGTTTCTGTAAGTGTTTTTGTGTGAAACTACCTCAACATTTTGTCAAAATAGCAAAAAGCTAGAAGCCTTGGTTTGCAACACGTATCACACATCACATTTCACTGATGGTAAAGTCCTCAAAAGTCACTGAAATGTCGACCAAAGACTGCATTTTTTGTAGGAAACATGGACACATCCATATATATACACTTACAGGAACTATCTGGGGCCACAATGCCAACCTCACTGTGATTTTTTTTTCCCCAGAGTGCAAAATCCACAAACGTCAATGATTCAAATCAGCTAAATTCAATTTTCTCTGTGTGCTCAGATTTTAGGATATTTTGAACCCTTAAAATTGCTTCACAGGTAAGATGTCTTTCTGTGGGTGAAAATATACAAATACCCAGGTCTGAAAACATCTGGAATTCTCAAAATTCAGCCACACTATTTTACAGAACTTGGCTTTGGATCCCAAAAAACAAATTATAAACTCTGAACTCAATATGAGACAGTGCAACAACGTGTTTCCTGAAATCTGTCTGAATTGACATAGACAGTAAAGGATGATAGAGGAAACATGGTTTGGAATGTAATCTGGACAATAAATCAAAACAGGAGATAACAAGAGGAAAAAACAGGAAAACAGAAAATCTCAGGAAATAAGATTCTGCCTATCATTTGCCCAAAAATTTGGATTTTACAAGCTGACAAAGCCTAAACTATGAAACTGTGGTAGCAGGCTGACAGGGCAACCTTTCACAAGAGAACCAGGGTTGAAGCTACTGTGACATTAAAGGGGCTGTAAAGAAGATTTTTATTGCACAGATTGACTGTAATGCTTCCATCCAGCTGACTGATGCACTGATTAGTTCGTCAGGACCAATGAGTCAGTGATTACACTGCCAGGTACTGAGATTTCTGAGTTACTTTTGGTCCTGCACAGTTTTGGCACTTGACCTGCCAGTCTACTGTTTTAATAGAACTCCATTGATCTACAGTTTCCTCACCTCCAGATTAATGTCTCCATCAGGGATCGACTGAGAAACTCCAGTTTGCAACAACCTGCAGTTTGTCATTCATGCCTTCTGTCATTCCTACAGCGATTGTTTTCAAATGGATTATTTAATTATTATTATATTTGTTTTTTTTTTACAACTGAACAGTGTGTGTGCTTTGTAGGATCATTCCATACAAAAAAATAACTGTTCGTCAAAAACCAGACCACAGAATCATCAGATTTTTTAGATCTACAGTAACTTTTGTATATTTAATGAAGTTGTGCAAAGTTTTACCTTCATACTATGAATATTTTCAAAGTTTCAGACCCTTGAAGTCCAAAGAGGAGGGTCCACATTTGTCGCTTTAATGGACTTTTTCCATCATTTCTGAGCCTCAGAACTTCATCAGTACAGCAGATAGACACATGACATTTTAGGAGGAAAAACACATTCATTCTTTTAAAAAGTACAACAAAGTGAATCGTGTCTAGAAGATGATCCTGCTACCAAATGTGTGTAAAAAAATGATCCTTTCATTGTCTAGAACTAGTTCTGACCAACCACCATCACATAAGCTGATATGAGCCTTGAAAGTTTACCCAGAATGCATTTTTTTCTGTAAACGATCAGAAACCAGAAACACATCCAGGGTACCAAAGATTGTTTCTATCACTCTGTTTCATAGACATTAAACTGCTGCAGTATTACTCTTCAAACTATCATACATCCCATAATATTGATGCTCAAAGTTGGTTAAAAAAAAATGAACAGAAACCAGATTCAGTGTTCAGACTGTGACACCTGGATGGGAAAAAAACTGGTCTGGTGTCAGTTTTTACCAGAACTCAAATGTGTTTTCATCCTAAAGTGTCATGTGTCTATCGGCTGTACTGATGAAGAAATGATGGAAAAAGTGTAGCCTGTAGCGCCACCTTCTGCCAACAATATGCAGCAGCTTATTCCCTCTGAAACGGCTGATCAAAAACAAGACTAATTCACGTTTTCCTTTATGACATTTTTTGGCAACATTTAAAAGGTTGCTTCAAATTTGCTTGACGACTCAATAGAAACAAGGCTACAAATCCCCTTTCACAATGGGAATAAAAAAAGTCACTATCCAGTGGTGCCCACTTAATGTCAAACCACTTTATAGAATATGCCATTTATAATCATAAAATGTCAAAGTCCTGAATCATTTCCTATATAACCTATAGTAAAACAGCCCGTTTATTGTCATAAAATAATGTCATAATCCTGGTTTTTGTCAAAACGAAAATCTTGAGGCCCACTTATTGGAATACCCCGGATATAGTCATAATTCCATCCTGGACCGAGGGTATGATAATAAAACGGGCAGGAATGTACAATGTAGTATGTAGGGTGAGGGTATAGGGTTCAGACTGATCTTAAAATTCAAATTAGAAGAGGTTCAGTCTTTGATTAAAGGTAATTCATATTTTAGAGTGATAGGGTCGGGGGAATAAAGTATAATCCATTTCCTGTCAAATACCAAAACCAGGGAAAAAACAAGGAAGAAAATGGGCTCATTTTTCTTTCCCTTGTTTGAAAGAAAAAAAAAAGAAAAATTGGGTCCATTTGTCATTTTCTGTTGCACACAACAATGAAAAAAAAAAAAAAACAAGAAAATTGTCAGTTTTTTTCAGTTTTATAAGAAAAAAATGGGGGGAAATTTTTTTAAAATGGGTAAATTTTTCCATTTTCATGTCCAAATATCATAAAAATCAAGTGTAACAAAGTCAGAAAAGCAGCAGATTTGGGGGTTATGATGTAATCCTACTTTTTTAATCTACATTTTTTACTTTTCCACTTTAAACCAAACAAGAAAAAAAAACTGAAGACATTCCTATTTTTCTTTCTTTCTTTTTCTTTTGCATTTTAAGCCAAAAACAAAAGGTTTTTTTCCCCATTTTTTTTTTAAAGATAATGGCAACCTTGCTTTTGTTAGAAAAATGTGCTATTTTGTTTGTCATCTGGCAGGAAAACAGTTTATACTTTAGTACCCAGATGCTGTTTTCCACATTTGATTCTCAATGTTCATGGACACAGAGAAACAGAAAAATGGCCCAGTTTTCACAGTGATTTAGCTTTTTGTTTTGAATAGTAAAACCCCCAAAAAGAGCCTATTTTCTTGTTTTTGGTATTTGTTGGAAAAGTACCCAAACATAAAAGAACTTGTTTAACTCAGAGTAAGGATTAGGTTAAGGGCTGGGGAACAAATAGAGTTGATTAAAGTCCCCATAAGAACAGCAGCACAAAGCTGCGAGTGTCTCTCAGAGTCGTCTTTGTCATGGTCCAATAACCACAAAGGTCAGCTGTGCCGAGGTGACGCACTTCACTGCACAACTCTGGAGGAACATGAATGTCTGGACCACCGCCAGCTCTGTTTTGCTGCTCAATGGATTATTGTTGTCACTAAGACTCTTATTTTCTTCTCCCTCAAAAACAGCCGGCTCCCATTTTCATTTGCCACCGAGAAAGCAGGAAAAAAAAAAAAAACGTGAAACTTTACAACAAGTGTCTCCCTCACATCTGAACACAGCTAATACATGCCTGAATCCCACTGGAATGAATGTCTGTAAGGAGGCGCAAGGAAGCACGGGAGCTGATGAGAAACTGTTTTTTGGGGGGGGTTTGATTGTTGTAATTAAATAGCACTTAAGCTTCCATGATTTTGGCCAGTAGGAGGCAGCAGAAACAAGGTGTGGATACAACACTGATATGTGGCATTTTAAAATGACTCAAACTGTTTTCTGATTAGCAGACCAGCAAAAACACTGGGAGTCATGTTTCTGGTGACCTGATGAATTTAAACCTGGTATTCGCATTCCTTATTGCTCAGTTTGTTGTCTGAGAGAGTCTTGAGAAAAGCATGTGGCTCTTGAAATGCTTCGGGGTGCTGAATAACGATAAAGACGCTAGTCTGAGTCACGACTAGTAACTGTGTTAACATACAAGCAGTCAGGTGATGAGCCAGAAACTTCTGGGGTCTTCTTCAGCCACTGTTTACTGCGGCCTTGAATCTCAAAGTTCAGAGCAAACAAATTAGATCATGTTTTTGCCTAATTTAATGCGTGAAACTAAAATGGAATTTTCCATTACCGACAAAAAAAACTGTACGTGTTTAGTTTCTTTAAAATTCTAGCCCAGCACCTTGAATAACAGACAAAAGCATCAGTTGTGTGCTTTTCCAGTCGTTCAAATAGAGAACCTCCAGAGGGGTATTATAAAATACTGACTGTAGCAGCTTTAAAGAGAAACTCCACCAGTGTGTTAAACACCAAATCCTTTCATTCATCATGGTAGTACTACTCAGCATGTGACAACAGTTGGGTAATGTCCTGTGTGGCTGTTGCAGAGCTTTGTAAACATGTAAAAAATAACCCTGATGATATAAATTTGAAAGGTTTTTTTGGAGTATGTAAGGTTTAAAAATGTGTTTTCCAAGATTTTTGATGTTATTCTTGTAGAAAAAAAAGACAGCTGACTGCAAATGACCCTGTTTATCAAATTGTGTGTTTTGCTCATGTGACATTTTCTAATTTGGAGGGTAAAAGGGTGTGTAGCACACAAAGCTTACTAAAAAATAGTGGATTTTGTCAGGTCTGCGACAACTGTAAGTTAAAGCCAGAGTGTGTTACATTCAGGCCAAACAAGTTCACATAATGCTGATGAAGCTTATCAGCGCCACGTAAATCTCTCTGTGTTTCACACTATATCAGAGTTTTAAATCTGGAGTCTGTAGCAACATTCCTGCAACGATTGGTTTATCAGCGCAAGAGAAGGAAGCAAACTCCAGTGGCTAAGAGTATCGTGGAAAAACCGCGGAAGCATTAAAGACTAAGTTTCTGATTCTCCAAATAAAGAAACTTTAGAGAAAGCAGTGTTTGTGTAACTAATCTCAATGCCAGACGGAGGAGTCAAAAGTTCCTCACAGTAGGTTTAGAGCCTCCAAACGAATTTTGGACTTCATTAACAAAGTAAATTTAATTTGTTGTGTACACAACACACTTTAGAGGATGTGCCTGCTTTTGACTGGATAAAACTAACATCACAATCCCTCCTGATGTGACAAAAACAAAGTTCAGCTGTGTTTAGAATGTATATCTACCTCTGTCATAAGAGTAGTTTGTGTAACCCTGTCTGTCCTAATAATACATTGAATTATGTGATTCAACTCATCATAATACTTCTTAATACTCTTGTCAGTGTCTTAATTCAGGTGTCAGAGTCAGAGGTGTGAAATCTGTCCACCCTTCCACACATGTCCCCTTGTACAATCATCAACATCTGAAGCTATCGGGTTTTCCAGCCTCTAAACATTTTGCCTCCAGTGAAGGTTCTGAAGAGAGTTTCTATAAAAAGTCCAAAAATCCCCCAACGGTCCAGATTTTTAATATAAAAGCTTATTTCAAAAGAGCAAAAACGCAGAGAAAGAAGCTTGGGATCACATCACTCATAATCATGTTTATACTTGTTAGCTACATTAGCTAGTTAGCAAACCACATAGCTACTTTCACAGCTTGTTGAGTAGACGCTAGCCAGCTGCTAGCTGTTAGCTTTTAAGCCCATTCCCCCTATACATTATAACATTTTTAGGAGTCTAAGTAACAGTGCTAAAGCTACATGTATAAACTTTTCCGGACTCGCACTTTGATTCACCCTCCAAACTAAACTAGCCCAGTTGCTGCATTGACAAAAGCTAAAGTTTAAAAGTCTGGTTTTCCGCCAGATATGTAGAAAGTTTCCACTGAGAGTGTACATCAGACCGCTGTTTGTGTCTTTACTTGACAGCAGTGAACCATGAGATACTGTTTGACCTTTACACGTTAATATTATTGTACTTAAAATGACATTTTGATAAGCAAGAAAAGAGACGTCTATGATTGGAGTGTGGCCATGAATTCTATCACCAGCTCGACAGCGTACAGACAACGTGGTTTAGTTGAGAAGACAGAAAACGTTTTTCCATGGACTTCCTGTGCTACTCTTAATAGACCTAAATGTAATCATTAGTGAATGTTAAGCTATTTTGAATAGAATATGAAACAATTCAAATGCAACTAGGTTGGTTCCATCTCAAAAAGATAATTTAGTAAATATAATTTTTTTTACTTTGTAAAAATGTCACCATCCCCAAAAATCCAACAGGTTCAAGATCTACTAATTATGTAATCTATTATTATAATACTACCAAATTATCTTGTCAAGGTCTTATTTCAGGTGTCAGACATGTGAAATCTATCCAACCCTCCACAAGTGTCCCACTTTTTCCATCTAAAGAATCTCCAGCTGCCCAATCATCAACAACTGATGCTCTCTGACTATTTTGCACAGCATCAACATTTTGACTGGAGTTGGATGTTCTGAAGGAAATGAAACATTTCATCTCTATAAATAGTCCTGCAGTCCTGATTAATTATGGAAACTATAAAGATTAGAACACGGGAGTGAACAAAACGTGGGTACTTACTGGTAGGTCTGTGAAGGCAATACCTGCAGAGTAAGAGAGGAGAGTGTCAGCATGAAGAGTCCTTTTATATTTCTGAACACAGCAGGAGGACACAGTCCACGTGTTTACACGTGCAGAGGTAATCTGATTACTGTCATCTTTCTGCAGTAACCTATTACAAGCCATTTTAACGCTTATAAGTCAAGTATGACCATGTGGAATAAATAAAACAGATATTAACTTGAATGAATGACTCAGCAGTGACCAACAGTCACATGACAAAAATTCAGGTAGTTTTCAGGTGAACTGCAAGTGTGAGAAACTACGGTAATTACGAATGTAAATAGTAACATATCTACAACATGTTTAGTATCGGTAACACCTGTGGGTGCATGGAAAATGTGGCACATGTTGATTTCAGATTTTTAAAACATTTCTGTAAATGAAATAATCAAAGAAATTCTACTTTCATTTTTTTCTTTATGAGGATTAATGGCATTTCTCTCTCCTTCTCGCCATGGTTGTTCTGTTCCATGGAGGTGCAGCACTTTATAGTGCAGTGAAAATGGGCCACAGAGAGGAAAAATGTGACAGGATCAAAATAAAAAACAGTCAGAGACTGCTGCTTGGAGTTTAGGCTGTTGACAAACAAATGAATCACTAGGACACAATCCAAACATAAAATATGTTTTCACTGTTTAGGTTCTGTCTGTTGGAGATATAAAAGCACACTACATAATTCTAGTTAAAATTCAAAAGCTAAACTTTATTTCAAAGACAAGATTTGCACAAAACATTAAAGTCTTACATAAAGCACTTCTTCAGAGAAGAAACACAGAGAGATATAAAGACAATAAACTGCAATCTCTCATTTGCAGCTAGACTTGTTGGAATGGCTTTATTTACTGTATTCGCTTTTGTAAAATTTATATGTAAAACTGTATGAAAAAAAACATTACTATTCCACAGGCTAAACACAAACCATATGAGCAGTGTAAGGTGCTAGCTTTGGTTTCAGAGCTCCTTACCTAGGCTGTGGCCGTTCTTTGTGTAGAAGCAGGTGTTGTTGATGAGGTTAACGCAGCAGCCAATCACGTCACCCGTTGTAAACGTAGGTCCGTAGGGTTGCCCAGTGCCGGACGAGCAGAAAGAGTGGCCGTCGTCTCCGTGGTAACCATATGAGTGCTTGTCCCAACCTGAAGGACGTGAATGCAAAAGACACAGCACACGGTCACATCTTAAACTACTTCAGCAACAATAACGCTTCCAAATTTCAAGACAGAAACAAGGACACAATTTGATCCTTGTAAAAATGAGTAAATAGGAAAAATACTGGAGTTTTTTGTAACAGAAGAAAAAAAAAATTGAGTGTTTTCAAAACTTATATCCATCCATCCATCATCTGTACACTGATTAATCCTCACTAGGGTCGTGGGGGGCTGGAGGCAGGGGACACCGTGGACAGGTCGCCAGTCTATCACAGGGCTACACTTAGAGACAGACAACCAAGCACACTCACATTCACACCTACGGACAATTTAGAACCACCAATTAACCTCAGCACGTTTCTGGACCTTGTGGGAGGAAGCCAGAGAACCTGGAGAGAACCCACACTGCACAGGGAGAACATACAAACTCCACGCAGAAAGATCCCAGGCGACTTAACCGGGACGAGAACCGGGGATCTTCTAGCTGCGAGGGTGCTAATCACCGAGCCACTGTGCAGCCCGACAAAAGACTTAAAATAAATAAATCACAGAATTTTGAACAAACAAGAGTTAAAAAAGCTAAGCTGGTTAGAGCCTCAAATAGTCTCACTTAACCAGACCAATCTAATGAACTAGAACAAATACCATTCTGCTACAGACGAAAAGAAATTGTCCTGGCCTGTTTGTATTTCTTTAAATAGATCACGGTCATCTTGGGCGGGGCTAAATGAAGGTTGTGGTTTCAGTGCACACTCAAAATAGCGATGGTGGCATTATTTTGGTGGCACATTTATGTGCAGGGAGGTGAGAACTGTCATTAAAATGGATAATCCACAAACAATAAAAAAAAATAGCTGCGCTGCTTTACTGCAATGATCCAAACTCTTGGCAAAACTTTGAATATTCAGTGTGGTAGGTTGCTGCCTGGAAGTTGTTATTATTTCCTGTAGTGAGGTGGATTTGAAAACCATAACATACAGATAGCAGAAGGAGAGGAGGAGGCCGGCTGATCTGATCTGAGCAGCCAATGGCAGGTTTATACCCACATCCTACATCCGGTGAGTCAGACTAAGCCTCAACTAATCTGCACTATTTTACAGAGAAAATGTCCACTAAAATCTGAAAGATGTCTATTGCGTATGAATTTCATTGCAACCTTAAGGTTACGTTTTTGACACGAGGGGTCACGTCACTTGTTTTTCAGGAGTTTCCAAAGGTGTCTAGTGGCAGGCAGACGCCCCTGATATGCATGAAGTAGCCTAGAATTCAACTTAATGCAAATGAGGAAAAGTGAAAGTGAAGCTACGTCTCTAGAAGCACATCACAGTGCCACCAGAATGCACTACACTGCTGTTTACATAGACAATGAATGGAAGCGTTGAAGGGATGCAGCCTGTGAACACAAGCTGACACCACAATTCTTGTTTTAACCCTTTGAGAAAATGGGACCAACTGCAAGCACATCCCAAGTCAAAAATTGATGCTTTAGTCCTGAAGAGTTGGAAAACATATCCAGTACAAAAATGGAAACAATGCGTCACTACTCACATTGTGACCTGCAACAAGAATGTGAAGCTGAAACATCCCCATGTGATTCTAACCTGCATACAGCGAAACCATCTCACTGAGAGTCGGCAAACCAAAACCTGCAGTGGTTCAATGCCTTGCTCAAGGACATGTCCAGTCAGTCTTATGGGAACTGAACTTGGCAAAAAAGACATTTCAATCACCACAACAGCTTGTTGTCGTTTTCAGTGTGACAGCAGAAGGACACAGCTCAGTCGGTTTTTCCAGAAACCTGGATATTCTCCCAGAATCGGGAGATGCTTTTAGCATTCTGAGCTTTCTTCGGATGTAAATTCAAGCATCTACAGACTGCAGGCCTTTTTTGTTTCAATAGTCTTTATGCAACCTGAGTAAATATTAGTTATGGTGAGCAATAAATAGAAAAAAGTGAAATACTTTTAACTGTATGATTTGAAATGAGGGTTCTGCATTTGTTTTGCCTTTCATATGAGGGTATTAAAAGCTCCAACATACCATCTACATCAAATATTAAACAGAACTTTGACATGTGTGTGTTGGGATTATTTGTCCAGTCTTTGTTTCTCAGGCAGAAGAGGAGGGACTCAGCCTGTACTGCAGCACGAATGGCCTCAGGGCTGTTTTAATGTTAGAAACCAAGTGGCAGGATCCTGTGAGTTACTGCTGAGCTGCAGAATTAATCCTGCCATTGCAACATTCATCACTGGAAGACAGCACTCAACTCTGCAGCAGTCTGGCATCACTTCTTTACAATTAGTGAATTCTCATTAGCTTCTATCCATCAGCTGCGACTCTGCGGTTTGCTCTGGGCCTCCTGTTATCTTTATAAGAGGAGATTGGAGCTCCTGGGTGGGTCCAGTTCTCAGACTGGTGGCCGGGTGCCGGGCCTCCTGTTTGGCCTGATAACCTCAGCGGACGGCAGCGGTACCACGCTATGGCAAAGAACAGCAGCTGCAGAAATGTGCTCATACTACCAAGCTGTGGATACGCACTCTGCAACAATGCCTTTCTTGATTTAATGTGCTTCTTTGTATAAGAGAGGGTTTTTAAAGCACCGTTTCTCTAAAACAACGATCCAACACAGTGAAAATCTATGTTATTGTGCTTGTGGCTGTTATAAACTTGGAGGTGCAAAATAAAATGAAGACGTTCACTTCTGTCACTCCTACACAAGTAAACATAATCCCAGCTTAAGAAGCCAGTTTGACCAAAGTGCTACTTATCACCACAAACCAGTAGTCATCCAGGTAAACCTTTGCATAGCTCCGCCCACTCACTGCTTCCAAGTGAACCAATCAGAATGAGCAGCTGCCTCACAGTCCATCAGATGTATTTACTTTCTGCAGCTGCTGCTGTTCAACTCTAAACTGTCTGAACCACAAACAAAACTCACAAAATGTTCTGCTGTAAGAGTGAACACAGGAGTCCTCGTCCACTCCCAGCATCTGAGAAACTGAACACCCAGCGGATTAAGGTTATTAGAAATGGTCTCCACAACAATTGAAGAATCCTTAGTGTTAGTACCTTGTAAGGGTAATGTGGCTAACATTAGCTTTGATGGCCTGTCCACAGGTCAGAGCTCAGTGGAAACTGTAACACTGAGTTACATTCAGAGATGGTGGAATATTTAACTTAACCTATGACTGCCGTCCGGCCCACAGCAACAATCTCATCGTGAAATTCGCTGACGACACAGGGGGAGACGAGACAGCCTACAGAGAGGAGGTCCTGAAGTTGACAGCCTGGTGTTCAGAAAACAACCTGGCTCTGAACACCAAGAAAACCAAGGAGATCATTGTCAACTTCAGGAGGCTCAGCACTGATCTAGCCCCCCTCTACATCAACGGCGAGTGTGTGGAGAGGGTCCACACCTTCCGGTTCCTTGGCGTCCTCATCTGTCTCAAAAAACATCATCAAGGACAACTCCCACCCTGGTTCTGCCATGTTTGACCTGCTGCCCTCAGGGAGGCGCTACAGGTGCATCAGAACCAAAACAAACAGACTCAAGAACAGTTTCTTCCCAAAAGCCATCACCACTCTGAACTCACACATGCACTGACATCATATTCCTCTGTTGTCAGACAGCAGAATGAGGATGAAATATCAACTGAATTGCAGCTCATTCAGAAAAGCAATGATTTGGGGAAGGGGCACAATACGAGAACTTTAAAATCTGTATCCTCACCATAGGAAGTGATTGTTGACCACACTTAGATGCACGAACCATTCAGGAGTTTGCCCTTATTACAAGAAGGACAATCCTCTTACCAAGCTGTTTACATGACTAATGATACTTCACTTTATGCTAACATTCATATTTAAATGCAGCAGTGTGTATAACAATTTTATTTAAAGTTTTCCACGGCTGAAAGACTTGAATGACGGTCCTGTAATCACGTTGAAAAGGTCGGCATTGTGATATTTGTGCATATTTGTAATAATATATATAGATACTCAAACCTTTAAAAAGGAAAGAAATGTGAATTTTTAAAGGCACACATCTAAACCTACAATACACTCATACAGTTCGCAAATACTGTGTTACATTATATTAAAACAAATTATATTTAGGACACATTTCCTCACATTTTTATTAAATTTCAGAGATAAAATATGTGGAGTGGTATGTCTGAGCTTTTTGGTCACAAAGTATTCTACATTTGAGTTTGCTAGGACATCACAGTCCAGTACACATATTGACAGCAGCAAGAACTACTCGCTGCAGTTGTTTCTTAGTAAAATACAACAAACTTCAGTCTTCCAAGTATTTAAATTATCATGCCATCTCAATTCTACAAGTATCTGTATTTTCTAAAGAGTCTCCATACTTTATTCAGTGAATCGGGAAATGTAATTATTTACAGAAATGTGCGATACACATCTAAATTCTTCAGCTGCATAGTGGCTCGGTGGTTTGCACTGTCACCTCACAGCTAGAAGATCCCCAATTCGTGTCCGATTAGAACGCCTGGGATCTTTCTGCATGGAGTTTGCATGTTCTCCCAGCGCAGCGTGGGTTCTCTCCGGGTTCTCCAGCTTCCTCCCGCAGTCCAAAAACATGTTGAGGTTAATTGGTGATTCTAAATTGTCCGTAGGTGTGAATGTGAGTGTGCTTGGTTGTCTGTCTCTAAGTGTAGCCCTGTGATAGACTGGTGACCTGTCCAGGGTGTCCCCTGTCTTCACCCTGATTCAGCTGGGATAGACTCCAGCCCCCTGAGACCCTAGTTAGGATTAAGCGGTATATAGATGATGGATGGATGGATGAATCTAAATTCTTGAATCTGTGGACTTGTCAGGACACAGCAGGAGTGGGAGCACCTTCACTGAATGGAATGAAACTTGTACATTTATTTTCATGTCCCCTCAGGGATTGTCGCATTTGTAGACACCCTGTATTTCAGCACCTCCAACCCAAACATGCACATTTAATCAGACAATAAATAGACTAAACATTGAAGCAACTCAGTCGCACCTACATCGAGTACATCCAAGGCAAATCACAGGAAAAATGCAAGCCACAAACATGCAAAAGATTTATTGTATAATATACAGTAGACACACACGCCAACAGACGCACAACAACAGCAGAAACAAACACTGAGAAGAATAAAATGACACAATGTGCCAACTTACCAGGGAGTCTGTTCATGTTTACACCCTGAGCTGAGAGGCCGATGCCCATGTACCTGTGGGACAGACAGAGGAGACACATTTATAAAGAAAGACAGAAGAGTAAATCTGCATTTGCAGTACATACTGAAGTGGCCCAAATCGGACTTTTGTTTTTGCCTCACAGTCCAGTAGAAATAAATACCAAGAACAACAACAGTGAAGGGGGTTGATGGAGAGAAGAGGAAGTTACACATTTGTTGGACATGTGGAGGAGCTACTACTTGATCCATCAAGAAATAGATGGAATCAGATTAAAAAACTCAAACTGAGAATCAAAGTTTGTAATGTGACAATCACCCCAGCAGCTACCAATCAAGTGTTTCTGTTCCTAAACCTCTCAATAGCTTTCATATTCTAACAGCATCATAACTGATGATACTAAAAGCTAGCATGTATGCTATCGTGTAGTATTTACCATTCTAAAGTCAGCATCCTGTGTAGCGCTGAGCTTTGCTCATGTCTGAAGCAGCAATATGGTGCATCTACAGAGTGATGTAAAGTGACCTGTGTTTTCTTCAGGAAAGCAGGCTGGACATGTTGTGGAATTCACCTGAAAGTACTTGAGCCTCATACATCATCCCAGACATTGTACGAACCATCGCTTGCCTCAGTGTGAGCAGCATGTTCTCCCTGTTTTGTGCCCCGAACGTATGAACACGCATGTGGGCCAGAGATTTCTCCAAAAGATAACTCTCCGAAAAGGTGCTTGAAAGACACGTTTCCTGAGCTGCCGTTCCGTTTCTTAATCAGATAACTAAGCTCTTTGAACAAGTTCAACAACTTTATTATTTGTTTTTATAACACTGACTAATTGTGTTATGTTGTCTATCTGTAATACTGCTATCACAAATTTTGATTGGCAAAAGGCCGTAAATTAAAATTCAGCCAGATCATTTCTGTGTCGATTCAGACAGACTTCAGAAAATATGTTGCTCCACCACCTCAGATGTTAGAACCATTTGTCATTTAGGAACCAAAACCAAGATCTGCAATAGTATTTTGATGTGAATTTTGCAAATTTTATGTCAAAATGTGAAAAAAAAAGAACCTTGTTTTGCCACACATCTACTGATGTTAGAGTAGGAACACAATACCACCCTCATTTGAAACTGTTGCACTTATTTCTATTTTCAAGGACCACTAATTGTGTCCTCTGCAGAACTATTCAATTATTTGAATCTGCAGGAAACTGTTCTGTCTGTGTCCTCACCAAACTTCATGGCTGTGGGAGTTTTATGTCTGGAGATATTGAACCTTTAAAATGGCTTCACAATTAAGGGTTGTTTAAAAGACTGAAACTATAAAAAAATAAATAAATAAAATTCAGTCTGAACATAAATTAAATTCCTAAAATTCTGCCAAAATATTTTACAGAACTTAGTTTGGAGGTCTCTTATCAAATAAGTGAACTCTGAGCAAAATCTGAGACAGTAGAAAAACACAAGCATCTGAAATGACACAGACTGACTCAGGTGATGACCGAAGTGATGAGGATTCATCCTCTGGGGATCATGAATGTTGGTGCAAAACGTCAAGAAAAACATCCATCCAATAGCTGTCGAGATTTAAGCTGCAACAATTAGAGTAGGTCCTTGAGGTCATTTAAGGGTTTCGGTTTATCAAATGTCATGATTGACTGCTTTTTGTTGTCTCGTGTTGAGTATTTAGTGGTTCTGGACAAACCAACACATTCAATACCATCATTTGAACTGTTGTATTCATTGACAAAACAATTAGTTGAGAAAATTGATCACTAACTAAAATAATGCTTGGCCATGATTCTATCAGAGACACAAGAGTGTTGGACGGATAATAAGGTCTAAAGAAACATGTAACTGCACCGTTAATTCTTACAGCTTTCAGCTTCATGTATTCTAAACATACAGAAATATGGACACTTTGGGACTCTGACTATCAAAGAATTGATTCACCTTGAGTGAAAGAAGGTTAATTAATTGAAAACAACCATCGAAATCATGTGATTTGTGGCTGTTAAGCAGCAGAATGAACTCCTGTAGATGACTGAAGTCTTATTTTAGGATTACAAATTGACCTCCAGTAGTGAGAAGATTTTAATCATGCTTGCATTTCATTAGACTTTAAAGCCTTTTGTGGTTTCCTGATATGAATCTCTAAAAACAAACAAACAAACAAACCACATTTGCTATCTGCTACTAAACTTGGCTTATGACTCAAAACATGAGGCATGAAAAAATATTCAGAATGGTTTACAGTCTGGAGTCCTACAGAGTTAAAAAAGCATGACCTATATCAGTATTCATGCTGATTCACCTCAAGTGACTAAACACAACCAAAACCTTCCTGCATTTAACATGGTCGAATGTCCACACCTTATAGGAATCTCAATGAGACTAAAATATGCTGTGAGCTTTCACTATGTTTTGAACAAAAACACCATGGCATCCTACTGAAGACAAACTAAACTGCTTTAGCGCTGGGGGTCAACAGATTATCCACCTGGGTATGGATCTACTCTTCAGTGTTTTCTTATTATTGGTATCAGTTTTTAAAACCGATGATAAATGATTCAAAATGCACTACTATCTCTGATGCTTCCTCTTTCTATCTGTAGTCATCACTCTGTGGTCTCAAACAAAATTTCTCTTTTAATCAAACATGTGAAACATAAATAAACAAAAGTATTTCAATGAAGTTTGTGGCTAGAAGTTGGATCATTTTAAATTTTAACAACAAGATTTTCATTTTAACTGCAAAAGAGTATCTGATCCAAATATCAGTCATCGATCTCCTTGATTACTAATAATCAGCATTAGTCAACCCCTATTCATATCTAACCTCTTACTCCAATGAATGAACCAAATTCATAATACAGACATCATGGGAAATTGTTGTGTGTAAAATCCTGATGCGAGTTTACATCTAAAATAAAAAGCCACTACAATAACAGTCAAACTGCTGCAGGGTGAAATCCAGATTAAACCAGCAATCTGTGTGGACTTTATACTTTCATAAACTCTCTATGTTGTGAAAAATCGTATATTGTCCAACACGAGCAGCTTATTAGTTATGATAATTGAGTTTGGAGGCCATTTACACGATTAACAAGATTTAAAGTCAATAACTGTGCTAAAAGAGGATTAAGTTTATCATACACCAGAAAAGAAAATGTAAAATTAATTGTCCCTCCATTTTTGAATTCATCCAGTTTCATGTTTTAGTGTATGAGAAGCCTCACAGGGCCGACAGGGTTCATTAGTGCTGGTGTGCTGTTAGCTAACGGCTAAAATGAGCATGCTAACATGCTTACATGTGCTTGTCAACAGGCCAATATATTCATTAGATCTGCAGTGTTTTCATGTCAGGAGGTAGGAGTTCTGGTGTGCATACATAGCATGTTTATATGCTAACATTTCCCATGTAATACGTTCATGTTCTCCCAAAATGTTAAATCCTAAAGCAAATCTAAACAGTACGCACTGTTGCAAACCATTTAGTACAACAACAAAAAAAAGTATTATGAGGATGCCAACATGTAGCATGTTAACAGAAATTCAGTTTTAAAGGGATGCTGCCATGAAATGAAGTGCCTGAAGTTCTTGAGGGAAATTTTGATGATGAAGACAGCAGCCTGCAAACTTATTAGGATACTTCCAAACAGTTTAAAAACTGCTGAGTTTTTGGATTTTAGACTAAAGACTCTGACAATCTTTATAGTCAAGCTACTAACACCGCTAAAAGTCAGCAAATGTTGTGCTCTTCAGAAATGTGTTGGTCCGTTGTCTTACCCATCTCGGCCTTTACTGATGATCTTCACCTCGAAGTAGTAGACCCCGCAGGCGGCTGGGATGGGGTGGGTGGCCCGTACAGACGCTGCATCTTTGGGGGTTTTTCCATGACCTTCAGTTTGGGGTAGCACACAGACAGGTGGAGTTTATTACAAATGATCATGAGTCATTCAATTATCATAAACGTAAGAACAATGCTGACTGTGAAGACAGGGAGAGATGCTTCTCTGCAGCTACTTATGCTCATGATTTTCACTTTTAAGGATTGTAAGTGGATCTTTTAAGTATTAGTTGCTATGGAGAGAATTAAACTCCAAAAACTGACCATGACAAAGCCATTTTAAGAGGCAGAGAGCATAACTTTGCAGCAGATTTCAATGTCAAAAGGTTCAAAGCCAGAGGAACCGTACCTGCAGGTGATCTGAGAATATTACACTGAACAAATAATGCCAAAGTTACTGTCAGATAGAATCAGAAGAGAGGTGGGGCTTTTGCACACACTATACCATAAACCAGAAACTTTTTACACACTAAGTTTAAACCTATAAAAAAAAAAAAAAAACAGCCTAAAGGCAAATTGTGCTTGTCCCGATATTGATTAAGTATTATTTTCCTTTATTAACTGCATAATTTATGTTACACACAGATTTTTTTTTTGTTCATTGTGTGACACATTTTCCACAGGCTTGTGAGAAGAGGAAACTGGCTTAGTGACACCCAAAGATAATACTGATTAACTAGATTAAATTTTTATAAATACCCTTTGAAGATGAGTCAGTGGTGACGAGATTATCACCTTAAATGCTCTGAATCTGGACCTCCTGTGTTCGGCACTGTGAAGCAGCTCTTCCTGTCAGTCTTCAAAGCTAACATTAGCTCAAGCAGCTACAGTGCAGAGCTGTCAGCAGCATCATCATTAGGGGCCATATATGATGTTTATGCTGAGTAATGCTTAGAGTCATTACAATAGGTGGAAAACTAGGGTGTTGTTGTTAATAAACTTCTAAATGCACTTGGAAATACTGAGTAATGTCCAATGTGCCACTAATAGACTATTGCATGAAATGTAAGATTTTTATTTATTTATTTTTGGGGGAAAAAGCACTCTGGGAGGACCTCAAACAACAGCACTGTTTATGTAAAATCTATAACAAATTTGCACAATTTAATCTCAACTGCAATATTGGTCAGGAAATGAAATCATATTGTTGAGTCCTGTGAGGAAGCATTTCTTATTCCACAGGATGATAAAATTAGGGCCGGTTAGCCGACACGAGCAGGTTCAATCAGTCATGTGGATGAAATTGATCTAAGAATATCCAGAATCTGTTCAAATGTGGAGAATGAACTTCAGTAGATGGGACACAACTTAAACTTCTCACCTCCATTTTACATTTCTGCTTGTGACAAAATGGTTGCTAGATGGATACAGCGTTAAAGTCAGGAAAACACAAAAACTTTAAGGTCACGAACAGTCAAAACAAAGGTTGCAAGATTATTTTTAAAGTCAGTTAAGGTAGTGTTTATTTATTTTTTAATTAAATAATTTATAATCAGAAACTAAAATAGCTGATGATTACTGATGAGTCAGTTAACGGATTATTGGACTGATCGTCTCAGTCTATTCAAGATTCAGATCGCTGTAGTCACGATGATTACCATTATTGTTCTCAGTACACTTTATTTTTTAGTCATGTGGGATTCTCAGACGCTACCGGCACATCTTGTGTAATTGTAACAATAATCCTATTTTCTACCATATATTCCGTCCAGACTTAGTAGTTTTCAGATGTTACACAATCTTTGGATGTGTTGTGTGGAAATGTGAATGACATCACCATGTTTACCTGAATATAAACAGTTATGCTATTTTTTCAACAAAAGTCTCAAAATGGAGCACTGATGTAGTTCTTGGAGCCCTAATTACATTTACAACAACTGTGTATTCATCTGCTTGTGATTTGCTAAATTAATAGATTTATTGTTTGGTTGATGAAATGCCCCAAAGCACAACTTAATATATTAAAATATCTTGTTTAGTCTGGCCAACACTCTGAAACCCAACATTACTCAGCTTCTTGTTATTAATGACTCAGGAAATTAACTAATACTTGCATTTAAGTACCTGGAACTAGTTCATTTCTGTCATTTTTTCCTTAAAATGTACAGAACTTTTTAACTGATTGCTAAAATATGTGCTAATTAAAGGGCAAATCACTCCAGTTCTGGTCCTTATGAGTATTTTATCAATTATCTGTCAGCATTTGGTGCTGGGACACAAGTGACATTTAATTTGAGTAAAATGAATAAGTGACAGATCCTGTTAAGTGGGTTTCACACAACACAGCATTTAGTGATTAATAGCTATGGTGGGTTTTAGATAACATAGGATCCATAATTGATATAACATTGACATTAAAAAAAACCTAGTTAATCATAGATGGCCTGAATTGTTCAGTCTAACACTGTGGAATAACAGTGTTCAGACAGGGTGACTTCTTGAAGTGATCATTTGTTTTTGCTCCCAGGAGGTGCTTCATGTGAAAGTTTTCTGATGTTTGAATGCTAAAGTGCATTTGTGGTGCAAAGACAGAACATTCTAGTTGCAACAAGGAAGAGTGAATGTAGAGGGCCAGCCAGACCCAGAATAGTAGAACACACCCAGGAAGCACAGTTACACCTTTTTTTCTATACTAGCCTCTTCTTGTAGGCCTGCACCAAAAACCCTCTTGGTAGCTTTGCTAAGCAACTAGTCCAACCTGAATGTCAGACAAGACACTTGATATTAAAGCCTCAGCAGAGAAGAACTGCCTCTGCCTAACCTATCATGAATAGCTTCTTCACTGGAAGCCTGATAATTCCTCTGAGTAACTTAGGCCAATCATGATATTTGACACTGTGTATTTCCTGGCATTTAATTACCTAATAATGCTACATTAGCCTACTACAGGCTTGTCTAGCCTTAGTCCATTTTGGCTAACGATATATTTTTGACTCAAGTCGAGCATAAACACCCTCAGATGCACTTTATTAGAGGAGGATTTTTCCATTACATGCGATTGTGTTATATTTCAATCGATAGCTTGACAAACTGTCCGCCGTAGAAGCTTCGTGGTGACAGTTAATGAAGCTGACAAGCTGGTTAACAGGGTAGCACAGTAGCTAACGAGCTAGTAGGTCAATTTTGGCTGTGGATACAGCTCGCCAGCTGGTCGGGTTGCAAGATGTCCTCTGTCTTGTTGTTGATGAAGCTACTAGCCTAGCCTACTTTGTTTTTAGCCACAACGGCAGCTGGCTTTGATCCGCTAACCGTCAGGCTAAGCTAGCGTTAGCATTGGGCAATAAAGTGCTAAACTCGAGTGTGTCTTTGTGTCATACCTTTATAGTGCACACGGAGGTTGTTCTGAGAGAGCCCGATGTAGCTGAACTTGTCCTTCGGGCTCCAGGATCGAGGGAGCGGAGTCTCGTTTTCATTTACGGCTGGATAGAGCCGTCGGAGTCGCTGGTTGAGCTCCTTTTCCTGCTCGTTCAGAGCCGAGTCTCCGTGGACAACAACCGACATCAAAAACCCGCAGCCCGACGACTGTCCAGACATGGCTACGACACGAGTTTTAGTAAAATGGCTTGTCAGCAACAAGCCAGAGCCACTTGTGTCCGTCAGTGTCAAGTTTTAAAGGGGGTTTCGCAAAGCTAGCTAGATAGCAGGCTAAGCTAACTGGCTTCGCTGTTCGCAGAGAGGCAGCCAGTGCTGGTTAGCCGAGAAGCTAACCTGGCTAACGCGCTTAGCTCGGCCAGCAAAGGCAAAGCGATCGCTGAAATGGCTCAGGTTGACATTAGGTGACACAAAGCCACAAATAGAGACGCCAGAAGAAGACGATCTGCCGCGCAGGATCAGAGGAAAGTGGTGAAAAGGCAGAGGAGCAGGTCGGCGCTGGGAGCAAAGTAAGTACGAACGTTAGGCTAGACGGATCGACAAAGTATAATAAGCTCGGCTAGCCTCGATCTTTTGTTTGTTGTCGGAGCGTTATCCGCAAATCTGATTGGCTGAGAGCAGCTCCACTCACTTCCTATGGGAATGTGAAGTAAATACAGGCTGAGCAGTGAATGTACAGCAGCAGGAAGGAGGTGATGAGCTGAAACACACAGGAAACACACTGAACACACGTATAAAGACAACATGCAGATATTCTTCTTCACTGATTTAGAGAAAACATTTAAAAAATATATAATTTCTGTTATGTTTAGAAGGGGTTAAATTTAGCCAGTTGTGCACAAAAAGTTTTTGAACTGTTTGACTGGTGACTTATTCTCAACCAGTGAGTTGATCCACAGCCTGGTCAGGTGTATAAAGCTTTAAATTTAATATTGACAATCAGCCGGATACAGTATATTGAGTCAGAACTATTATTTTAAATATTAAATATTAATGCTGACTAAGTTTAAGGAACCTCAAACAGGAAATGGTGGGTCTTTGTCTGATACTCACCTGTACTGAGCAGCAGTTTTCACATAGGTTGTATTAAATTGTAATATTTACTGAAAAGTCCACAGACTGAGCCATAAGGATGTGTATCGGTGACTTCACCCAACGTACGGTGGTTAAAATAAGTTTGAATGATTTTCCATTTAAAATGCATCTTTATTCAGATGACACAGACAACAACAGAAAGATGAGAAGAGGCGGGTGGATGTTGCAGATCAGTTACCATTTGACGTCCAAAGAAATCGTCTCAGACAGCTCTGAATGTCTGTCAACATGATCCAGTCGACTAAAATGTCTGTCAGCCTCGCCGAGTCCTTCAGGAACAGCGGGACAGTCGACAGGATGGATAGAATTTAATAGAATATTACAAGCTGCCTTTATATTTTCAGTTCAGTATAACTTATCTGTGGGTTTTCAAAGAAGAATGCATTAATATAAAATAAAACAAATAAAAACAGTACATATAAAAATATAAATAAACAAAAAGCTTCACAGGGAATCTCTAGGAATTTTTTTAATTTGCTAGGTTTTTATATGTATTTTTTTAGGGTGACATCTTTCGTTAGAGTCTCAGCTTTAATCTATACATGTATTAAAGTCATGTTAAGTAATATTTTCTATAGTTTTTGTAGGGTTTAAATCCTTAATATGTAAATTCACACCATAAATAACACTGTAGGGTCTTAACTCCAATATTTAAATGCCAATTGTTTTCTATTTCTTTTGACTGGAAAGTACGTTCAACAGCTGTTGTTTTACATGTGACACGTGAATAACAGTGACTGGACTTTATTATCAGCTGTTTTTAAGCCATTCTGTGCATTTTTTTTTATTCTATTTTAATAGCCACTGATAGCACAGTTGACTTTGTCACTATTTTTTTATGCAGCACATTAAAAACAACAGCCGTGGAGCCAGAGCGTTTTCCAGGAGAGGAAAAAATAAATGTACCTAACAAGTTTTAATGTTGAAGTTAAGACCCTGTATGATGTGAATTTACCAGACTAATTCAAATATTAAGGATGAAAAGCTTACAAAATTCTAGAAAGTACAGCTTTACCTGACAGACCCTGCAGCATTTTTAATTATTTTTCTATTTTGTTTTCCACTGGCAGTTTTCTTTACAGCATTATTAACTTGCAAGTCAAGTCTCTGTGTTTTTTTTTTATTTTTATAAAGGGCATTTGAAATGACAGCAGAACAACCAAAGGGTTTTCCAGAACAGAAATGAAACTGGCAAATTTACCTGAAAAGTTTCACTGTTGAGGTTAAGACCCTGAAGTGTTAATTATTATTTGATGTCACCTGAGTAATTTCAACATTACAGCTAAAACCCTGTGAGATTAAATATTTTCCGACTGCCACATTCACTGACTTAAAGTGTTTTTCTATTTCTGTTGGAGAAACATTAACGATCGGAGCTTTTTACATCCAGAAACATCATCTTGGTTAAGAACACGCATGTTGCAGCAGCTTTTAAAGGAACACAAATGAGGTTAATTCAGGGTAATGATACACTATAGAAGACAGCAAGCCAGCCTGTGTTTGTCCCAGTGTCTGCTTAGTGTTATGCTGCCTTTAATTATTGCATAATTAATGTTCTGTACATGATTTTTCCATGTTGTGAAACATTTTCATGGCCGTGTGCTGAGAACATATATGGGTCCAAATTTTAAAAAAGTTTTTGCTCAGTCATATATGATTTGTCTGAATTGTTTATAGCATTAAATATGGATATTTATAAAGATATTCGTGACATTTTAGATATACACTGTCGCCCATAAAGTTGGAATGATTTTAGTTTTCAGACACATTCCTCTTTTTAGTTCTATTTCTACACATTAGTCATCACTTTTGATTAGGTGCAATGATTACACACTGAGTCCCAGAGTGTGACGCCCTGCCCACTATGATATGTCCTGTATGCATGTTATAATATCAATAAAGTTTTGATCCCATTATCTAATAATACTTTTGTTTTTGTGGTACAACTTGTCAAACCTGCTCAATCCGCTATGAAAGGTCCACAAAATAATCTTTTTTTTCCTTTTTTTGTGTTAAAGCATTTTATATTAAAAAGTCTTCTTTATGCTTAGTTTTGTATTATTGTGACATGCAGCTGTTATATATCAAGTATTTGATATATCCTGTATCACAGATACACCTTTCAAATGGCCACAAAGCAGTTCAACAGAAAACTGGTCACCTTGAGGTTAACTCAGGTGAATAGAGAGCAATAGGAGAAGACCTGATATTTATTCATGGAGTAGTTTGTTTGGATTTACGATGATTAATATTCACATAAAGATGCAGTCTGGCAGATTGAACTTCTCCCTCAAACAGGCAAAACAAATCCAAATGTCATATCTAGAAACTATTGAGGACTACTTGCCTCAGATGTTGTTGTGTCATCAGTTATTTATTTGTAATGTGATTAAACAGAAACATTACCAGTCAGTAGGGCTGCAGGGTGGCGCAGTTAGTAGCACTGTTGCCTCGCAGCAAGAAGGTTGCCGGTTCACGTCCTGGTGGGGGCACCGGAATCTTTCTGTGTGGAGTTTGCATGTTCTCCCTGTGCAGTGTGGGTTCTCTCCGGGTTCTCCGGCTTCCTCCCACACAGTCCAAAAACATGTTGAGGTTAATTGGTGATTCTAAATTGTCCGTAGGTGTGAATGTGAGTGTGCTTGGTTGTCTGTCTCTAAGTGTGAACCTGCGATGTGTCCCCTGCCTTCACCCTGAGTCAGCTGGGATAGACTACATTTTAATACTGACAGTTTGTGTTGTTCCCTGACAGTGTTTCTCTGGAATTGGGCTAATCAGGGTGTACAAAGGCAGCAGCTTTTGGTGAAGGTCAGGGAGAGATTGTGGTTGTGATTTAATGCTTATAGAATAAACACATTATACAGTTGAAACCACAAGTTTACATAAACTGTATAAAAAGACATCTAACATTTTTTTTCTCACTGTTTGATATTAAATCAGACTAAACTTTTCTGTTTTAGGTCAGAGAGGATTACCAAAATTATTTCTATTTGCGAAACGCCACAAAAATGAGAGAGATTTTTATTTTTATTTTTTTTGAAGGATTTTTTAAATTACGTTCTTCAAAGTCAGAAGTTTACATACATTTCCTTAGTATTTGCTAGTATTGCTTTTAAACTGTATGACTTGGGTCAAATGTTTTGGGTTTCCTGGCTGAACATGGCTGGACATTCCCATGGTGAGTATAAGTGTTTGAACAGATGAACGTGAAACCTTCAGGCATCTGGAAACTGTGCTCAAAGATGGACCAGACTTATGGAGGTCCACAATTCTCTTCCTGATATCTTGACTGATTTCTTTAGATTTTCCATGTTGTCACAAAAGGAAGCAGTGTGTTTGAGGTGCACCTTCAAATACATCCACAGGTGTGCCTCCAATGAACTCAATGTTGTCAATTAACCTATCAAAAACTTCAAAAGTCATGACATCATCATCTGGGCTTTCCCAAATAGTTTGAAGGCATAGTAGTCTTTGTGTATGTAAACTTCTGACTTTGAAGAGAGTAGTGAAAAAAAAAAATCTCTCTCTCCTTATTCTGGCGTTTAGTAAATAGAAATAATTTTGGTAATCTTAGCTGACCTAAAACAGTTTAGACTGATTTAATGTCAGACAGTGAGAAAAAAAAAGGTTTTATGTATTTTTATACAGTGTATGTAAACTTCTGGTTTCAACTTTATGTCTCATGGTTCAAATGCCTGCAGACATTTTCTGTCTCAAACTTGGGCCTGAACTTGTGTGTTTAGTGACAGACAGATATACATCTGATCAAATTACCACCAACTAATCAACAGTGAATGTCGGGCCTCTCCGGGTCACAAAGATGGTCACTCAGCTTTGTTTACTGAAGTCATTTCAGAGTGAATTAATGGAAACTCACTGAAGAACACAAATATCTGAAAGAAAAGCTCTGCAGTAATGTATTATTCATGTATGCCAGAGAAAGAACTGAAATAAAACACAGGCCTTTAAAACGCTGTGTTGTTTGCAGCTGCTCTGATCACAGTCAGAAAGTGAAGAACAGGCTGAAGGAAGTTTTTCTTCTGGCTTGCAGAGCCTGTGAACGTCCCTCACACCAACATGTGGGAATGTTCATTGCATCACTAAAAAGGAATCTGAAATGATGTTACGCTCCCTGTAGGGAAGCACTTGCTCAGATTCAGACCGGGTCTCCTGGAAAACACAAACGGTCGAAGGCCTGGACTGTTTATCATCAGCCAGACGTGTGTTGGAGAAGCAGAACCAGGACAAAGTGTACTGTGGTTGTTTCACAGCGACAGAAGTCTTGGACTCTAAACCAGTATGGACTGTTTACTCAGGCACAATCTTAAACATGTCTTACTCATATTTTTGTGTTTGGAACGATCACATATCTGATCGTCTCAGATGGTTTCAGTTAAATAACGAAGGCGTCTACCTGACTGTTCCACTGAACTGTTGTCTGTAAATAATATGCCATTAAAACTAGAATCACTGATCAGCTGCTGACAAACTGATGCATCAAACAATCTAATATACTTTATGTGATAATACAACAATCACAGGGCTCACATACAAACTTCACTTTTGATACTTTGAGCTGATTTTTCCCAAAACACTTCTGTACCTTTAGTTTAACAAGATTTTTTAATGCAGGATGTCCACTGGTAATGGAATATTTTAAAAGTTGGGTCAATCCAGTAAAAATCTATAATTTTCCTCCCTCCTGATCTCCTCACAATCAGCTGATTCTTTATCTACAGTAACTTTATTTAGTGAAGCAAATGTTTTACCTTCATACTGTGAATATTTTCAGAGTTCCAGGGCCTTGAAGTCCATAGAGGTGGTTCCAAATGTCACGCTTTTTAATGGACTTTTTCCATCATTTCTGAGCCTCAGAACTTCATCAGTACAGCAGATAGACACATGACATTTTAGGAGGAAAAACACATTTGAGTTCTGGTAAAAAACTGCAACCAGATCAGTTTTGCATCCATCCAGGTGTCAAAATCAAGGACTAAATCTAGTTTCTGGCCTGATTTTTTTCTTTTAGCCGACTTTGTGCATCCATGTGGTGAGATATTTCATAGTTTCAACTGCAAACCTGCACCAGCGAGAAAAATAGTTTTGCTACAGAGTGAATTGTGTCTAGAAGTTGATCCTGGTATCAAATGTAGGTAAGAATGAGACCTTTCATTATCTTTAACTGATTCTAACTCGCCACCATCACACATGCTGATATGACTGAAAAGTTTACCCAGAACCTGGTAGCAACGGTTCCAGGGAAAATATGGTAAGAAATTGCTGGAATATTTTCAAAAACTATAAAAACAACAGCAACATCTGTAAAATTATATTTTTTAAACTAATTTAAATACAGTAAAAATGCATAATTGTATGAACAAAGTACTAAATATAAAAATACAGATTTTTGATGTGGACATTATTTATATTATATATTTTTTGCCATTATATTATATTATAGTTTTGAAGTTTTTTGTGTGTCAATATGTCAAGTAATACCCTTTTCTTTAATTTTACTACATATTATCTGTAATTTAACAACACTGGGAAATTCTGTAAAATAACAGCTCCCTTAATATGCATATTTTTTTCTCTCTCAAATCAAAGCAAATATATGTAAAATATGTCAATAACAAAGACTCTGGATAAACAAACTGCTGCAGGGTCAGAACATGAAGTAAAACCTCAGCAGTGCAGGACAGTTGGTCACAGCGCCCTCTGGTGGTTCAGACTTGACTTCACTGCAGAGAATTAAATATCAATAACAATACGATAAACTACAATGTGGAATAAACTGAACATAACAAAGGTTCTGTTTTTTATTTAAGAATCAGTCTGCCTTAACTGACTGCACAGATGAATAATTTCTTACTATTTGCTCCCCTCAGGTTCTATTTTTTCTTCTACCTCTGAAGTTCTAACAGCAATTCAACATTTCTGTTATTCAGACGTATTTTAGTTGCTAGACTTTAAACTTGAAACATGATACTGAGCACATTAGTCTAGTTTTACCTCTCTGTCTGTGGCAACCCGACTGTTTCAGAATTGATTGTTATTTTTCTTGCTTTTCAGGCTTTTTGAAAACCTTGTCACATGTCAGACTCACAAGCAAAAAGGTCAGTCTGTATAAATTCAACCAAATCTACTGGAAAAAAAGTTTCCAATTAGTCCTCCTCACAATCAGGTAAGACTATAGCAACAGTAAGTTTAGTGAATTTAATGAAGCCATGCAAGGTTTTACCTTCAAACTATGAGTATGTTACAATTACTGGCCCTTGAAGTACGGAGAGGTGGTCGGAAATTTTGTGCTTTTAAATTCACATTATTTTGCAGAGCATTATTGAGCGCTCACAACTAATACATGAGAAAAGACAGCTTCGTGAAATTTTCAGAGATGAAAGGAATCATGAAGGAATCCTGTCTGGAAGATTCTGGTATCAAATGTAGGAAGTTCTGAGGCTCAGAAATAATGGATAAAGTCCATTAAAAAGTGATAAATGTGGACCCTCCTCTATGTACTTTAAGGGCCTGAAACTCTGGAAGTATTCATAGTATGAAGGTAGAACTTTGCTTCACTAATATACAAAAGTTATTGTAGATGATAAAAGAGGTTGAGAGACACTGATTCATTTTTCAGTGACAACACAGATGTCCCTTAAGTTTTGTCAAAGAGCATCTTCTGATTTTAATTGAGTTTTTTAAAAATCATTATTATTTTACATGTCTTTATTATTTTGTTTATCATATATTACAGGAGCACTGTTGAATCACAGCAAGAAGGTTTCCGGTTCGCATCCCGGTGGGGGCGCCGGAATCTTTCTGCGTGGAGTTTGCATGTTCTCCCGGTGCAGCGTGGGTTCTCTCTGGGTTCTCCGGCTTCCTCCCACACGGTTCAAAAACATGTTGAGGTTAATTGGTGATTCTAAATTGTCCGTAGGTGTGAATGTGAGTGTGCTTGGTTGTCTGTCTCTAAGTGTAGCTCTGTGATAGACTGGTGACCTGTCCAGGGTGTCTCCTGCCTTCACCCTGAGTTAGCTGGGATAGACTCCAGCCCCCCACGACTCTAGTGAGGATTAAGCGGTGTATAGATAATGGATGGATGGATTATTATACTATGATTTGATGAAAATAAAAGCCTTTGTCTTGCCTGAAGAACTGAAAGTTATTGTCTAGTTTGGGCTTGGACATATTGATAACACTACATAAAACAAAATTTAAAAAAAACATTCTTAAAGTGAAAGACCCACAAAAGCTGAAACTTTTTTTGCGAAAGTTGTGCTGACATAGAAATGTTGGTAATTGGATCAACTTAATATTGTGTGTAATTTAAAAATTAAATAATAAAATTTCTTATTCACTGATTGATTTGAAGCTAAATTTAAGTTGCACTGACTTAAAAAAAAACTGACTGATAACTTCAGTTTTTCTCCACCATGATTTCAAGATTTCAAGTCCCTTCTGCACACCAGTAAACATAAAAGACAAATTCAAGTTTAGATTGTATGTTAGAGACCTGTACAACAAATACGACACACAGGACATTTCCCAAAACAATACGGTCTGTGTTTAAATACACAACTGCAGTTCAACATTTTCAAAAAGTAAATTTTGTTGTTGAGTGAATGCGTTTCTTTAAGGCTACATGAACAAAAATATGTCAAACCGAAAAATTGATGAAGACAAATCTTGTTTTTTTAAGATGTTTCAACTTGAAAACTTGTGTTTAAAATTACGATAATTAAGAACAACACTTAAAAAGTCCTTTCAAATAATACAGAAAAACATTTTGGACCAACTTCATTTTTAAAAGCAAACTTTATCCCACCAATCATGAAGTGACCACTAATTAAAAATACCTGTGATTGTTAAGAAAAGGCTAATTCCTGTAACTCAGTGGAGTTTGTTGGTTGAACGTATTTCTTTAGAAGTCGTTATAACTAAAAAAAAAATAATGCAATTAATTATTTTTGTTGAGCCCAAACTTTGAAAGGGCTTCCCACCTGTGCAGGGTTTGAACCTGCAGCTCTCCTGAATGCGAAACACAACAAATGTCATCTATAAAAGCATTCGTTCGTACTTTTCTGGACCACATGACTACCCCCATTTGTGACGTTTACATTTTTTTGTTAATAAAACACACTGATCATATTTTTTTGGTGCAAACGTGTTTTCACATTAAAAACACGCTGCTGTTCACGCTGGCTTCAAGAACTTAGAGAACGCTGTGATGTTAAAGTTCACATTTGAAACATTTATGGCACTTTGAAAATGCTAAGGACAACTGCTGGACAACAAGGTGTCAGACTATTACTGTTAACATGTTAGGTTCCTTCAGGTTTCTCACTACAACATTATTATGAACGACATTTAGTAGATTCCTCCAGAAGTTGCATTTAGGGTTAAGCTATCTGACACTCTACTGGACCATTAGTTGTCTATCAAACTAAAGAAAAAAAGCACAGATTAACATGAATAATAATAATAATAATAATAATAATAATAATAATAATAATAAAGCTCCAAACTGTGAGCTGTTTGTCATGTAAATAAAGTTCTTGCTCGCTTCACCAGTAAAGAAACGAGCTTCTTTCCGTTCTCATGGTCGATTACATGGTAACATCTATTGTCAATTCAAAGCTCATTGATTTGGTTCTGTTATGGCGGCATGCAGTCCCAGAACTCGTGGCAGATGCACTGGCAGAACCCGTAGACCATGATCATGACGAGGCTGGCGGGAACCAGGCTCACCAGCAGAACCCCAAGCGTCGTCCTCTGCATGATGAGCAGGTATACCCCCATGGGCAGCGAGCTGAAGTACAGAAGCCCCAGAACCCACACCAGTGCCCGGGCCAGAGTCTGGCACAGCAGCGCTGCACAGTTCCACACCGTCCACCGCTGTGTGATGGATGCCATCGAGTCCAGGCTGGATGAGCGGTAGCCCTGAGAGCCCAGGGAGTGGTGATGCAGGTGGAGATCCTGGGTGGACGCAGACGCCGGCGGAGGCTCCATGATGGTGATGACCACAAAGTTGGGGGAGCTCCGGATGGTGGAGTAGGTGGTGGAGGAAGAAGAGGTGGAGGAGGAGGAGGACATCACAGCTGGGTTTCCCCCCATCAGCGAGCTCAGGCGTCGGGGGCTGAGCAGCAGCTCCGGAGTGGTGTCCTGGTGGAAGTGAAGGTTCCTCTGATTCCTGCTCCGGAGGGCCAGCATCGCCACCAGGTTGCAGTCATCTGGCAGGCCGCTCACCGCCTCTCCTGGCAGCCTGGTGACGTAGCGGCAGAACGGGCACACCAGGGCGTCGGGGGGCGACTCGCCCAGGTCCAGGATCTTGGCAAGGCACTTGGAGCACAGACGGTGGCAGCACTCGAGCACCTTTGGCCTGCGACTGCCCAGGTTGTACACGCAGTAGCAGATCTTACACTCCAGCTCTTCAGCGCTTGGTGGGTCCATGTGACCACTGATGTCCTCGCTGCTCTGCAGCTCGAGCATCATCCTGTCCTCAGGCTGTATCCTGCTGCTAGATCAGCAGAAGAATCCCACCGAAAGCTCAGGTCCAGGCTCAGCACCGAGGGACGAGACGAGTTTCCCATGGATGGAGACGCTGACAAAGGTCCACAGCGGTGAAGGTCTCCAGTTCATTGTTGCGTCCAACAGGCTCCTGCACAGTCTGGTGGAGAGACTCAGCTGGTGGATGAAGCCCCTCACAGGTTCTGGCCTCCCAGCAGTTGGGGTGGCTTCGTTTGGGGCGAAAATCCTTTCATGGGCCGCACGGGAAAAGAGAAGGAAAGTGAGAGAGTCGCTAAGAGAAAGACAGAGACAGAGAGAGAGAGAGAGAGAGAGAGAGAGAGGGGTGAGGGGGAGAGAGAGAGGGGGAGAGAGATAACTGTTAACACAGCAAACAGAAGCAAAAGGACAACAAAGCAGAGCCTGTACAAACCAGAGCTGGAATTTTCGAGTCTGATCTTTTGTTGCCCAGTGAAATTCAGTCCAATTAGTGGCTCACACACACACACACACACACACACACACACACACACACACACACACACACACACACACACAGAAAACTGTTCTGTTAATGGCGTGTGGCAAGAAAAGTGTGTATAAACACACTTGTAGACTTGTGTGTATTGTGTGCACGCAGTGAATTCGTTTGTAACTGTGGGTATTTGTGAAAAAATATGAATGAATGAAAAGTATCACTCAGTGCATAAAACGACTTTTCTTTTCTTCATGAAACATTGTTTATTATCGCGACCCCGTTGTTCTCATCATCATGTTTAACTAATCACTGCTTGTACAGTTATTACAGAGAATCAGCAGCTGAACTCACGGCTTCCCTCAGTTTTACGGAGCTTTACGGGGAATTTCTGCTCATTATTCAGCTGTTTTTGTTCACTCTCACTGCTCTCATTGCTTCATTTTCAGAGAAGGAGCTCTAAAATCCTACAGTACAACGTCTGTCCAGCATCAAACTGCCCACAGTTAAAAGCTCTGGTGAATATAGTGGAGCATGTGGCAGCTAAAGAGGGAGATATTTTGCTTAGGAGAAGGTAGTGACCAAAAACAGAGCAAAAAGAGATCGAATAATATAAGTAGTGGATGTATAAAAAGCCCAACTGCTTGCTAACACATTAACAACACAATAACCTGGACTTTAAGGAGCAAGAAATGACCAAAATGAATGACTTAAACGACCAAACCTGGCTTTAAATTTTCTGTGATCCAAATACTTTTGATGCGAAAATAACAGCATCTGTTGATTAAAACAATTTATCTTAATGCGGTCTTTGTGGACACGAGCATAATCACTATTCTGTCACAGTAAAGTGAAGTAAAGTGTTAAAATGGGGTAAAAAAAAAAGAAGAAAAAAAATCTCCCAGGGAGGAGGTTGGGGTGGATGGATGGGTCATTGACATGAGTAGTCATGGTTCATATTGTCAAAACAGCCGACACTGGTTTGTTTTATCGATCAAGGCTTGACTCTTTCCCAAACTTTATCTTGCAGACTTAGTGCCTAAACTTATCCAAACCTCAAACACAGAAGTGCAACATCAGTAAACACTCCTTGTTATGTTTTGGATTATGTATACCTGTGTTTCTTCTGTCAGGTGGATACAGTTTATTCTTTCAAAGGTTTTCGTTTAACCATTTGTTTTTTGCATGAAGACTCAAGGATAAAAAAAAAAAAAAAGGAAAAAGAAACAAAAAGAATTTTTAACATTGCTGCATAAACACAAAAAAATCATGCTTGGGTTCAACACCAAAAAAATAACAGTTTAGTTACAGTTTACTTAATGGCTGGCAGCATAAACACAGTTTTTTAAATCACTCATAAAAATGAAGTTGTTCAAACTTGTTTTTCGACATTATTTAATTATTTTTAAGTCTTATGTATTTAATTTATGTAATTATGAACACAAATTCTTAACTCCCTGTGTTTTGGTTTAGCCATTTAGTTTCAGTTGTATTTCCAGTGAGATGAAATCAAACTACCCATCGTTAGGTTGCAGCAACTTCTAAGCAGCAGCTGAATCTTAAAATAGAGTAGAAATGGTACTTTTTTTTTTTTTTAACACTACTGTTCTATGGTTCTTATTTAAATTTAACTTTGATTCTTTGCACTATTACAGTTATTTTTATTCCTAGTGACTTTGTTTTACTGTATGTTTATTGTTTACTCTGTACTTATTGTTGTTTTGTTGCACCAACCCAGCAGAACAAATTCCTCGTATTGTGTGAACTATACCTGGCAATAAATCTGATTCTGATTACCTTTCAAAGCAAAAATGCATTTGTGTAGACCGGAGGCCTGTTGGTGTTGATGTGTGTCAGGCCCGGTGGACCGGCGTGGAGTGAAGAAGCGGTTCCGGCGCTGGAAAGTGGAGCAGGTCATTGTTGGAGATCACGGTTTGGCAGCGAGTTCTGGTGTTGATACGCGGCCAGAACAGTGCAGCCGGCGGTGCAAAATGGGTCATCGTCTCTTTGTACTTTCCCTTCGTTACTCCACAAGATGGGTTCTTTCCGACTCCTGCAAGTGTCATCTGTTATTTTGTTTTACTAATTAATTCATAAAATGTTTTTTTTTTTTTTTTAATAATGCTGGCAATTACTCATTAAAAGTCACAATAGTTAAATGTGATGATCTCAAAGATGCTAATTAAGCCAGTTTTCAGGTACATTTGAGTTCATGGTCTGACCTTTGGGTTTGATTTCCACTGCAAACTGAAGTTGGCAAATTAGCACAAACTAAACAACGAGTTAATCATCAAAATGACTCCTGATTTACTTACTACAGTGAATGCAGGCTGACCAGCCAAACTTCAGCTCCAATCAGCTGTTCATTACTATTTCAAAGTTATTGAGACAACTTTGTTGCAACAACCGCCAGAAAATCCTAAAAGAAAATAACTTTGTCAGCATTGGTTAGCAAGTTACACTGCGGATATTTAAAACCACAGTCAGCTTCCAGAGTTACAGAAAATGTTTTGAGACCAGCAAAGTACCCATCTGTCAGATGAGCATGACGCTCTAACATTCAATGTGAAGAAAATAAACTTTTAAAACTAAAACAAATAGATAGATCTAAAGTAATCAATAAAAAATTGAATGAAATAACGTACAACTCTCACAATCTGAAATTATACCTGAATCTGAAAAATAGAGCCAAATCGTAGGAGATCAGTATCAAGCAAGCAACACATTTTTAGCTGCCTACACTGTATAAAACCCTGAGGAGATTCATTTCCAACACACCAGGACACAAAACTACTCCCTAAATACAACTTTAAAACATGGGAGCAGTTGATTTATTTTATTTACCTTCTTTTATATCATGTAGCAAATGGCTCTCATTGGCAATATGACAAAATGTAAGAGTACACTGTAAAAAAAACCCCAAAAATGCGTACTGTTAAATAATGGAAAATTAACATAAAAATACTGGAATTTTCCCAAATGAATCTCTTTTTTTTGTCTGATCTTAATTTATTTTTTAATATTTTTTAGTGTTGAATAGGGGATATTTAATGTGTTAAAACAATCAAATTACCGATTATATGGAACACAATATACTGACTACAAATGTGTGTAGATTTTATCTATGTCTATCTTTGTTCAACAAACAAATCTATGTGAAATTACAGACCCAATACTTCTTTTTCTGTTCTTACTAATTACATCGAATTTGGGGAATATGTTTATCGCAGGACTGTAAGGTGGTTAGCACTGTTGCCTCGCAGCTAGAAGATCCCGGTTCACGTCCCAGTGAGGATCTTTCTGTGTGGAGTTTACATGTTCTCTCCAGGTTCTCTGGCGTCCTCCCACACTCCAAAAATATGTTGAGGTTAATTGCTGATTCTAAATTGTCCATAGGTGTGAATGTGAGTGTGCTTGGTTGTCTGTCTCTAAGTGTAGCCCTGTGATAGACCCAACTGGGATAGACTCCAGCCTGTAGTGAAGATTAAGTGTTGTATAGATGATGGATGGATGTTTAAAGCATTAAACTTGAACGTAATCATTTCTTCTATTAAATAAAAATTAAATATTAGGAAGATTCCAATATATTTGCAAATGTATTTTAACATCTTTTTTTACATCAAACATTTTAATGTTGTCCTAAAATAATTATGTTTTAGGTTTATTCACAGTTCCAGGGTTTTAATGTTATTTTAACTTAGCTGTGTAAATTGACAGCCAATTGCTTAATAAACAGTTATGTGAACATCTTAATGTTTACAGCAGCCTACTGTTAACAGCCCATCCATCCATCCATTTTCTATACACCGCTTAATCCTCATTAGGGTCGCGGGGGGCTGGAGCCTATCCCAGCTGACTTAGGGTGAAGGCAGGGGACACCCTGGACAGGTCGCCAGTCCATCGCAGGGCCAGACAACCAAGCACACTCACAGTCACACCTATGGACAATTTAGAATCACCAATTAACCTCAACATGTTCTTGGACTGTGTGGGAGGAAGCCGGAGAACCCGGAGAGAACCCACGCTGCATGGGGAAAGATTCCGGTGCCCCCACCGGGACGCGAACCGGCAACCTTCTTGCTGCGAGGCAACAGTACTACCAACTGCGCCACCTTGCAGCCCCTGTTAACAGCCATCCTTGTTTTTGGCTCCAAAGAAACATCAGATTTATTTTTTTTAAGACTATAATCTTATTTCAAAACGACCTCTGTTAGAATCTGGCTGTCTCTACAGTAATTTATTGCCAAACAAACAAATGGCATCATGTTCAAATAAATGTGCAAACACACAAACCTGACGTCACTGAAATGAAGCGCAACAACCCAAGAAGCAGCCCAAGTCTGGAAGGAGACACGGAGCCAGGCGAGTTTCTCTTTCATAATAAAGGCAGAGCATGAAAAACGTGACAATAAAATGCTTTACTCATGTGGATGTCAATGAAATGTGATAATCTACATTAAAAGCTGAAGAAGCTGCTGCATCTGAAGTCATATTCAGAAAGTAAAACATTGCTATATGTCACATTGTTGATTTTTCTTTATTTTTTTAATGACAAAAAATAATCAATTAAAAAATGCATTTTAATTTGATTCATTTCATTCATCTTGTGACCCATTAGATTGATCTTGATCATCTACATTTTCAGGTGTTGCTACTTTATTTTAGTACAAAGAGAAATATTTAAGTTTTTCCTCCACTTTAAACTTTAAACTACCTGCAATTTAAATGCATAACTTTTATTTGCAGCAGAGTATCAACTGACACTGTTAATTTTACTATAAAAATCTGTGTCGAGAAAACCAGGGAAAGAGGTCTCTGTTAAGAACATCTATTTTCTTTAAAAAAAAAAAAAACTTATATTAAAATATTAATATAATATAAACACAAGAAGTGTGCTTAAGCGAACAAATTTAAACAGTAATTAAGTCATAACAGACTGCAGCTTTGTTATTATTAAACTAAATATACAATATGTGTGGATCTGGGGAATATACCTCCTATACTGGGGAAGGAAGCCCCCAGGGGTAATCTTACCTCACCAGTCAATTTCACATACTGTCTGCTCGTTAGCTTGTTAGCCAGTGTCACAGCTAGTTAAAATTACATAACGCAATAGTTTAACATTAAGTCAGCCAGTTAGCTTGTGCAATTGCAAGTTAATGTAGCATATTGTTATTAGTATACCATAGAACCAGCTAGATAGCTTGTTAGCAAGTGCTACAGCAGTTAATATAGCATTAGTCTACAAGTTAAACATAGTCAGCTAATTAGCTTGTGCCACAGCAAGTGAATATAGCATAAATCTATTAGTTTAGCATACAGTCAGCTAATTAGCTAGTGCAATAGCAAGTTAATGTAGCATAATGCTATTAGCTTAACATTGGGTCAGCTAGTTAGCTAGTGCTACAGCAAGTTAATATAGCATACATCTCTTTGTTTAACATAGGGTCAGCTAGCGAGTTTGTGCTGCAGAAGGTTAATATAGTGCAACGGAATAGTTTGAAATAGAGTCAGCTAGTTAGCAAGTGCATTAGCAAGTTAATGTTGCATAACTTTGTTAGTTTAACATAGAACCAGCTAGTTAGCTAGTGCAACAACAAGTTAATATAGCATAACTCTATTAGTTTGACATAAAGTCAGCCAGTTAGCGTATTAGCTAGTGGTTGAACATACAGTCATTTAATTAATTAGTACTAAAAAAAATTAATATATTATTGTGTCAGCTACTTAGCTAGTGAGCTAGTGCCAAAGTAGGTTAACAAAGCATAACATTTTAATACTGGGTCAAGTAGTTAGCTAGATAACTAGCACTACAGCAAGTTAATATAGTATAGTGTTATTTGTTTGACATGTGCTCGTGGCACGTGCAATGACAATAAAGTTCTGATTCTAAAGTCAGCTAGTTAGCCTAATAGACAGATAATAATGAATATTTTTTTTACTGCTGGCTAACTTTTATACAGTTATCTTAGATGATGGTGAACAAAAATGCCACAAATCCAGGCTAGAATACTAAAAGTCAGTGACGTCCATGGGAGTGTTATTAGCTTGAACATCTTCACTCAAAACTTCTCCTCTCACACTTATTTCCTGTTCAAATTACAACAGTAGAAAGTGTACAATTATTCTTATAAAAAAACACAGAGGCACAATTTTGTTCAGTAAAAATGTTAAATAAACATACTTCAGAACTACTTTTTAAAAATCTTCTCAGACAGCAAAATGATTTTAAAGCTACTTAATCTGAAATAAAGCTGACTATTTAGTGGTCAGGAGGGAAAATGTGGTGCATTTATTGTGGAAAGCCAGCACCGGGACTTCCCCGGTAATCCTCCCGTTAACTTGACACTGGTCTCTGCTGGAGGAGCGGAGGGACCCCGGGCGTTTTCCGATGCTGGGGAGCCGGGAAGCAGGACCTGCTGGCGGCGGGGAGGCGGCTGCGGGGCCGCAGGGGCCGCAGAGCCGGACACAATGCGGGGAGGAGACGCCTCCCGGCCGCGCTGGGTGTCGCCTGACCGGCCTGGTGAGCTGGAAGCAGAGACCGTGCAGGACCTCAGCCCTGTTTGCTGCAGCCAACGCCGTGTTGTGGTAGGCACCATGACGCAGGGATATCTGGCAGCTAATTAAAGGGAAATTAATTAGGACTGTGGATTAATCCAACAAATGAGTAACAGCAGCCTGACATCTGTGTGACTTCAGATAATTGGTTTTAGCTCGCAGGTCTTGAGGATGTTCTTTAGTTGGTTATTATTACTTTTTACAGCAGTCAGGATGGTGGTTCATACCCTGGTGGCCCTGGAGTCATCCTCACACTTTTTCAAATAGTTGTTTTTATATGTTGTATTATTTTTGTGTTTCTTACTTATTCGAAGTCACAGTGATCTCTGTAGCCATGTTCAGGGTTTCAGAAACTCTGAGGTCATCATCAGTGTGAAGTTCTCAATAATACACAAACACACTAAAAATTAAATAGAAAATTGTGTAAAATGCCACAATGATGGAGACTTTGTTTTTCATTTGTATTTGTTCAGTTAAGGGGTCCTCCCCATTCTGCAAGACATAAAATGTGCAATAGAGGTGAAATATTTAATTGTCTTTTTAATCTTTGCAGGCATAACATGAATTAAAAACACACAAATCAGCCTTTGAAAATTCTACCATGTATTAATCTTAAAAATACACAGTTTATTGACTGAGTGACCATCAGCTTCCACCACTGTGCTACAAGACTTCCTGCTTCACAATCTCAGACTACATGATAAAACTATTACAGTTTTTCATTTGTTCCCTCACAGACCTGTTGAAGAGAATCGATGACCCTCATCAGCAGCTTTTAAATGTTCAAATGCGTTTATTGGAACTCATTTTATTGAATCTTTTTTAAAAAACACTTAATTCTAAAAATTATATAAAAGTAAATATTGTTGAAACATATCATCATCCACTTAAAATGTCAGTGTTTGGGCAGAGAAATGTATTTTTATTTATTTATTTAAAAAATGTTCTATTAATTTCATCCTTCAGATGGTTAAAATGTTAATCTATACAATTAGTTAACAATTTCAATTTTTGATCCATACTATTAGCGAAAAATATGAAAT
>NW_007579593.1:0-29715 GCF_000690725.1 Stegastes partitus | reverse complement strand
TGCAGCTTTTTAACTAAAAGTTTCAAACGTTCGTCACATTTTAAGCTAAAGGTTAGAAATGTTTGCGACATGTTGGCTAACAATTTCACACTCTTGTCAGACTTTTAGCTAACAATTTTCAAATGTTAGCTACACATTTAGCGAAAAAAATTTAAATGCTAGCCATACATTTATTTAACAATTTTCAGCTGAAAGAATGTTTCTCTGCAGGTTTGTGGCCTTCGGTTCTTTTCGAGCCTACAGCCTCCTGGCCGTCCTGCTGGCTCTGCTGGTCGTCACGGTGACTGCCAGAGATGTCATTAGGTCCAGATCCACAGGTAACAGCAAACACCTTTCATATCAGTGGCGCAGGGTCACGATATTTTGTCACAATCTGACATATCAAATATGAGGAAACCTGCTGTTAATTATGAGTTTTTATTAATTTATTTTTTGCTCGGGACAGTTGATTAATTAAAGGACATAAACTAATAATCATTTATTGCTTCAGGTCAATTCGTACAGCAAACTTTATCTGGTTTCAGCCTCTCAAATATTATTGTTTGCCTTCTGTCTTAATGTTATGTGAAAAGAAACTAAAAGAACTTAAAGAAGTCACCTTGAGCTTTAGAAAGTTTTCTCCTCTTCTCTTCTTCTTTCAGACCAAATGATAATGATATTGAAAAGAAACTAATAGTTTTTGCCAAAGTGAAGAAATTGCTTAAAGGATAATTGTTACTTATTACAATGTTGGTGTTTTTATTTTTGGTAGTTTTGTCTGTCATTTCTTTTAGTAAATTTATTCACCAAGTCATTGATATATGGGAACACTGTTATATTGATCAAAGCTAGACAATCTCATTTATCCACCTTGTATCAATATAGCAGGTAGATAAGTGAGATTATCTACCTTTCAAAGGGATAACAGGTAGATAATCTCATTTGTTATGTAATCTTTAGCAAACATTAAGGCCTTTGTTTACTTCAACAATATTGATAGTGAGTGATTTTATTGGCTGATATCTTTGCTGCAATGACTCACCTATAATTAATGGCTTCATTGTTTAAAAAAAAACAACTTTTTTGAGCTTCTCAGATGTGAAATGTTGATCAGATTGCCAAATTGAACAATTTTCTGAACAGTTGACCATAAACATAACACACAGCCTCACGTTGGGTTTTAGGAAACTGTGAAGAAGAACTCGTGTAATCGCTTACCTGTGTAATATTTCTGCGATTACGTGCACTCGTGGTATCAACGCTGGACTCTGGATGCCTGATGTTTGGGATGAAGAGTGTCTTTACTGGTGCCGCTTCGTCGGCTGGTGTTTGCGTTGCTTCTTAAAAAATTGGATATTCCTCAACTTCCCACTCCAAGTAAAGAAATTTACAGAACTAGACCAGTTTACTGAAATGTTATCAGAAACATAATATGAGTTTGTGTTAAGTATCTTAATGTTATTATGACAGTGCAGCCTGCTGCACATACGACCTGTAATCTCTGCTTATGGTTCAACCTCCACTTTACATGAAACCAAGCATCAGATCAGTTTGCATGTCCTCTCAGACAACATAAATAAACTGAGAACACTGCAGTTTATTTACATAGTAAGAAATAGGAGACACCAGCATTCACTTTTGATCTGTCAGATGTCAAGACTATCCAAGCTTTATGTCTGTACGGATGTTATTTTAAGAATCCTCACGTTGTTCAAGAATGAAATCAGTCTGATGTTAAAAAAAGAAATATTGTTTGTTGTCTACATATTGACTGATAAACATCACTATCAACCACAAAACAATACTTCAAAATCAGATTAAAAAAATAAAAAAAAAATCTGTCTAATTCAATCAAAATGAAAACAAGTCAGGATTAAGTCGGACAGAAATCTCAATCCTGTGATCGCTGGTGATCTGATTCATCCAGAGCAAACCTGAAGTGCAGGATTTCTTCTTTGTTTTCAAGCTTTGTGCAGAGACACTTAACCGATAAATCAAGAACATATTCAGCAGTATAATCACTTCTTCAAGGGTAAATAACACTTCAAGCTGTGCAGCTCAGATTTTCAGATGATTTCACCCTGATGTCAACTTGTTCGCCTGATGAATAAAGATGAGACATCTTGTTATCGATGGTGTACTCATCAGCCGGTTTAAAAATGTGTTCCTAGTGTGAGTTTTATTCTGCTTTGTTTGAGCCATTGCAACTTAGAAAACAACAAAAATGTGACAAAACTGTGTGTTTTACTGTCACTATTATGGACTTTTCTGCTGATGTGACGCCGTCAGTGATGATGGATAATTATTAATTATAATGATATATAATTATTTTTCCACAGGAGCTCACTTGTGGCGCAGCATGACAACCAGGTAGGACACTGAGCTGCATGTGATGTGTGTTTATTGTGTGTTTGGTGCTGGACAGCTAATGAGGTTTTGGTTTTAAAAAGATATTACTGCGTGAGAAATACAAAGTAAAGGTTAAAGAACAATAAAAAAATACTCAGACATATACACAAATAAGAAAGAAGTATCCAAGAAGGATCCAAGTATTTGTTTTGCCTACAGTCTCCGTACAAGTCTTTGAATACTGAATGTGTGATATTGAATGTATTTAAACCACACATTTAAAAAGTATCTGACACACTGAAACAACATCTGTTGACAAACATTGTTTTTCACAAACCTCTTGATTGAAATAGTGAAGGTCCTGATCCAGAAACATACAGCTGATCAGCTTGATTTGCTGATGTTACATGAAGGAAAGTTTAACTGGATGAATGTGACTCGTGAAACTGACTTAACGTGATCAGCTGGAGAGAAGAAACTCCTGAATGATCTGTGACTGAGTGTGATACTGTACTCCGATGATGTATATTCGGGTTGCTGAAGTTACCCTCTATTCATGTTTGCACATGTAAACATCACGTCTCATTTTCAGAAAATAGTTTTATTACACTTTCACATTTAAACACAACATTGCTGCGTCTCCTTTCATGCTGTGCTGCAATCCTCAAATGTAACCTGCATCAGAATGAATAGTGACTTCATGTCTGAATGAGCGCCCTGGCTCTGCCCTACGGAGCATAAGTAACTGCCCACACTGCAGGTGACTTTTTAAGATTTCTTTCTTTTAAATTTGAATCATGCTCTGCTAATATACATGCTATTTAAAAGAAATGTTCAAAGTGTGCATCCTGTCAAACTAAAAGCACAGATGTGTTGAACATGCAGCCCTGCAGAGCTGACTGGTCACATGTGATCATTTAATCTAATCAGCTAATATCTCCTCTGAACTGTTTGACCTCCCAAATGCTGAAACCCACAGTTTCAGTTCACTGACTCACCGTCTGATGCCGGACAGAGATGACAAGATAGGTTTCCTTCATGATTACACCATATTGGATTTACTTTAAACTGAAGCATGTTGCAGTAGCTTACACTGGACTGGATTTTGGTTTTTCCTTTTTTGGTAGTGTTTATGATGAATACCTTAATGAATATGGTTAGGATTTACTTATTTAATTAACTGACTATTAATTAGGATGACAAAAGTGCCAACAAATTAATTTTGTGATTTTTAATTTCATTTTTTTTTAAAGCTTTTATATCAGTTGTTCTGAGATGTTTTTTTTAAATGTGAAACACAAAAAAGACTGTCATGTGCATGCTTTTCTATCTCTTATATACACTGTACAAACAGTTTTATCTATCTTTTTTTTTTTAAAAGAATTGATTATTTTACAGATTTTAACTGTTTAGTAAATTAAGCAAAATAACTAGTAAAATTACAAAAAAATATTAATTTACAGTGTTAACCACAAAAGACAGGCCAAAACTGGAAATCACATCAAAAATCTGTATTTTTGTAAATAGTAAATTGTTGTTTTAGAACAGTTGACTGTAAAATGAAACTCTTAGTACTGTATTTAAATAAGCAAGAAGTTGCTCTTGTTTGAAAGAAAAAAAAAACGTATATTAAGGACTGAAAAATGGGAATTAATGTTTTCCCCGTTTTGTTAAATTCCAGATATAGCTAGTAAATTCACAGAAAAAGACTATTAATTTACATATTAACCACAAAAAACAGGCTAAAACTGTGAGTAATGTCCACATCAAAAATTCATATATTAGATTTGTAAGTAGAAACACATCTTTAGCAATGTGTGAACATACAATTACACTGTTTTCCTGTTTTCTAAATGACCTAGTAAATCTATTTATTTGACAGATTTTTATTTTTTTTTTCACAGTTTTTGAACGTTACAGTATTTCATTGTTTTTTTAACATTTTTTTCTGGAACCCATGTTTTGAGATTTCACTGTTTCTTTCTGGAAACTTTTGACAGCGCACTTCACATTTACTGGTGGATTTACACTCCAGAATAGTTTCTTTGTCTGGATGTTTGCTCATCTTTGATCCAAATCCCAACATTTTAACTTCTACCACTTGATGGAGCTCATCCACTTTGATCATTCAGTTTGTGCTGCTAAACTGTGATCTACATCTGCACAGACTGTAGAGTAAAAGGGAGACTGTTAATGAAGTATCAGAAAAAGAAGGTTAATCAGCCCTCCGATTACTTTTAATTTGTGCACGAAGACTGAAATAAAAGACTAAGATAGTTCATTCAACACTGTCCGTCCTGAAACAGTTTGATGAAGCTTTTGTTGTGTGTTTTACTAGATTAATTACTGTATTGTTCCTCACTGTTGACATTCAGTTTGTTCCTAAAATGAAGCACACATGAGCTGTTCTTTAGTGAATCCAATGTCCTTTAATAACACAGCTGGTCTAAGTCTTGTTTATCGAGTCTCAGTGTTGTATCATTTGTAATAATTGCCATTGAGCTTGTTGTTCAGTATTGTGGAAAAGAAGTCTTTTGACTCACTGCAGAATTGTCAGGGTTCTCACATGTCCTGGAAAACCTGGAAAATGATTGAGCAATTTTCCAGTCATGGAAAACATATGGAAAATGAGAAAAAAAGGTCAAATGCCCTGGAAACAGTTAAGTTATCCTCGAAAATTATTTATCCTCCCCCTGTCAATGCAAACGGATTAAAAGTTATGCACATGCATGTCTGTTGTCACCTGATCTTCTGGGCAGCATTAAGGCATAGCGCTTCTCTGCTTCAAGCCGGCGCAGCACAGCACAGCTCCCCACCTGACGCTACCAGGCAATCACATTTGCATTTCCACTTAGAGCAGTTCTGCAGCCCAGTGCTTCCAGTTGACTTTGTCACTAGATTTAGCGACTTTTGAGACCCCGTTAAGGACTTTGCGCCTGGAGACAAAACTAGTGACTGTAAGTTGAAAAGTGATGCTAGTATTGGTCTGTGAGTGGGAGGTTTTTTCTCCTGCGGGCGGCCACAGTCTCCTCTCTGGCCTCCATTGAGTGAAAGCAAGTGAAAACTGTAACTATTACATGTTCATTTGAACCACTGGCATGGGCGTCGCACCTGTGGGGGATGTGGGTGTTGCGACACCCACATGTTTACTTAAACTTAATTTCATCACTGTAGAATATTGACTGTGAACACAGTAATACTGACCTGTCACTGATACCGTAGGTCTGCACATGCACAGTGTGTATTGATGCGCCGATACCTGCCCGTGTGTACCTGCTGTATTGTCTCCTGCTCCCTACTCATTATTAAAACCAGGTTCTGATTTAAGCCAGTCGGCTTTAATACCACAACACACAACAATCACCCTCACTATAGAGGTGTGTGGTGGCGTCTGCATAAACTACATCTTACCTGCTTAAAGACTGCCATAGTTGTCCCCGTCCCCAAGTGCTCCACAGTGACAGGCCTAAATGACTACCGACCTATAGCTCTAACCCCGATGGTCATGAAGTGCTTTGAGAGGCTGGTCATGACGCACATCAAAGACTCCATCGACGTCACTGTGGACCCCCACCAATACCCCTACAAGAAGAGCCACTCCACTGATGACGCCATCTCATCGGTGGTCCACACAGTCCTCACCCACCTGGAGAGCAGAAACTCATACATCCGCCTGCTCTTCCTGGACTTTTCCTCCGCCTTCAACACCATCATCCCACAGACCCTGGTGCACAAGCTCTCCTCCCTTGGACTGAGCTCCACACTGGGGAACTGGGTCCTGGACTTCCTGACTAATCGACCTCAGACTGTCAGGATCCACAACACCATCTCCTCCACCTCCATCACCCTGAGCACTGGCTCGCCCCAGGGCTGTGTGCTGAGCCTCCTCCTGTTCACTCTGCTGATGTATGGCTGCTCGGCGAGACACCCCAGCTGTCATACAGTGAAGTTCACAGACGACACAGCAGTAGTGGGACACATCACGGACAATGATGAGTCCAAATACAGAGAGGAGGTGGAACACCTGGTGCAGTAGTGCAGTGGTGCAGAGACAACAACCTGCATCAATGTGAAGAAGACCAAGGAGATGGTGGTGGATGTCAGGAGGGACAAGCACTCTTCCCCTCCCCTGTCTCCACTTTACCAAAATTCTAGTGCTTTGGTACTTTTTGCAAAACGCACAAACAACCCCTCAAACGATTTCAGTCCGCAGATTCCAAACATAGCCATCAAAGCTCTCTAAAATCAGCATCAGTGAGAAATAACCCAAAGAACAGCAAAAACCGAAACCGCTACATCAAACTATAGTTGTAAAATTTCTCTTACCTTAGCTGTTTTGCCATGAAAAGTTTATTTTATTGGTAAATCCACACTGGAATCAGTTAGTACTACTTCCTGTGTCACAATGAAATCATTCCGCGTGTTTTTTTGGAGGCTTCGTTAGCCGAAGGGAGCCACTTCTACAATTTTATTTAGCGGACGCTTTTATCCAAAGCGACGTACATCTGAGAGCAGATACAACACAAGCAAGGATCTAGTCAGGAGAAAACAGTCTAGATAAGTGCCATAGAACAAATTCAAGTGTGATAGGGCGTTGATGCCATAGCAGGCTGTGTGGGAGGTAATAGGATAATTTTTGTTGTTGTTTGTTTGTTTTCGGGCATTCAAGAGCAAAGGTGTTCAGAGCTGGGCCTTTAGTCTTTTCTTTAAGACTGAGAGGGAGTCAGCAGATTGAACAGAGTTTGGTAACTCCTTCCACCACTACGGAACCACAGAGGAGAAGAGTCTAGCTATTGACCTCGGGCCCTGCTGTGGTGGTTGTATCAGGCGGTTTTTGTTGGTAGAGCGTAGTGGGCGGGAGAGAGTCTAGATCTGAATGAGAGAGTTCAGGTAGGAGGGAGCTGTTCTCATTGTGGTTTTGTAAGCAAGTGTCAGGGTTTTGAATTTGATGCGGGCAGCAACTGGAAGCCAATGAAGTGAGCCAAGTAGTGAACAACAAATGGCTAGTCTTCAAGATGGCCTTCTGCTGAGTCTGATTGGCTAAAAGTGCTGTCAATCTCATTTATTGGCTCTAACGATTCGAAGGAGGTGTCAATTACTGAAGTCGACCAATCCATTACGGAGATACAGCCTTGCGTCACCACAGGAGCTTCACAGCAATTTGATCAGCATTGTGCATAGGACGCATAGCACATATAGTGGTCTGGTTGAATTNTCGACCAATCCATTACGGAGATACAGCCTTGCGTCACCACAGGAGCTTCACAGCAATTTGATCAGCATTATGCATAGGACGCATAGCACATATAGTGGTCTGGTTGAATTTTCAAAAAACTAAAAAATTGCTTTATTTGGATGTTCTGAACACCATTAGTGATATACAAGGGAAATATATAGTTTGTACATAAGAAAATTCAGATGGTCACCAAGTGTGCCAAAATGTGCCAAAGTGTGCCAAAATGTCACCTCGCCTGAACTGTCTGTACTAAAAACTCTCTAATTTTGCTCTGCTTCACTTTATAAGAGTCAACCTTTGCAGATAGAATGTTCACATATTGTGCTATGATCTGGGAGAGGTTTAGAGCTGCAGCTGGATCATTCCAAAGAGATAATTATCCTGAAAGTGTGTTTTTTTTTCTATCTAGGTGAACCTGAAAATTTTTCATTTGTGCTGTGTGCCATCTACATTTGCTCTTAACCAGTAATATATATACTGATATTGACACATCTGAACAAACTTACAAGTGTTCCTTTTATCATGACACAAGAATTATTCAAATAGACCTTGTGGTTGCAGAGATAAACTCTTGTTATCATGGTTATGTAATTTTTGAGCAAAGGCCTGAAAAATGGCTTAACAGGTTAAGCGGTGTATAGCTGATGGATGGATGGATTTCTAATATGTTTCTGCTTCTTTTTCTTCTTAATATTATAACATCAGGTTCACAGAGCTTGCTCATTTACAATGAGAAGGAACTAAATCAGTGTACAGTGAGGTCTAAAAGTCTGAGCACTCATTAGAAATCTGTCAGATTTTCATGTTAAAACAAGAAATAATTGGAACGTTTGAGAGTTAAGAAACACTTTACAACACAAGAAGTCACAACATGTACAAAGAAGAATAAGTGTTTCAGATCAGAGTGTCTTAAAAAGCGTCAAACAGTAAAACTGCAGCAGTTTAATGTCTGTGACATAGAGTCATAGAAGCAATCATTGGTACCCTGGATGTGTTTCTGGTTTCTGATAATTCACCAGAGAAAACTTTAAAAAGTGCATTCTGGGTAAACTTTCAAGGCTCATATCAGTCTGTGTGATGGACAATGAAAGCTCTCATTTGAACTTTTTATTGATTTCATGAAGGTGTTTTTCTCATTGCAGCACCAATATTTGTCCAAAAACATCACAAAAAGCAAAAGACACAGTTTAAAGGTTAAAGTAAACCATACATAATGTTCTGAAGTTCAGTTTGTTACTTCCAGCTGTTTAGGAGATTTTCCCCTGATTTTATTAAATATCTGCAGCATCGGCCAGCAGGAGGATTCACCTGAGAGAGAAGCTGCTGCATTTACGTACAACTTCATTAATTACTTCTAATTATAAATAATCTCTGACAGGATGGCTCAGACAAGTGAGCTGTTTCAGAGTCACAGTTTATTAGCTGCAGGTAAATCATTGGTTACTCATTGGTAAATCATCGGGTCTGCACCTTTTGGTTTGTGTCTTTGTGGAGAAAATTCATCCTGCAGAATAATGAGCTTAAACATTTCAAAGCTTTGACCTGAAGCCCAAGACGGGGGCACTTAGCTTCAAGTAGATCAAACTGTCAGTAAAGCAAAGCAAAAATTCACAAAGAAAACAAATTCCATTATCTCATGGTGTCAGACTTTTGGTCTCCACTGTCTAGTACTCGTGTACATCCTAATGTTGCTGAGTTATGACCCACTTGGCTGAACCGGTCTGCTTTGTGCCCCAGTGGTGTTCTGAGAGTCACATTGGTGAGCTGGTTTACACTCCTGCCCTCATTTTGAAAGTGATTGTGCGCTTGATGTCGGAGCGTCGGGGTCGTCCGTTACTTGATGCCGCCGGCGGCTCTGAAGGATCGGTGGGATTCAGCGGAGGTGACAGGGATTTGTGGGCGCCAGGCTGGATGCAACACATCTGAGTTATATAACCGACAGTCGGGTGAGTCCGGGTCAGGGACAATTCAGCCGGGTTTTAAGCTCACAAAGAAAAGCAGCAAGAAAGACTGAAGGAAATCTGAAGTAAAAATGTTGTTGGTGTGAATAAAATCTTCAAGGAGGACAAACCCATTCATGGTGGTTTTCTTCCAGCCACAGAATATTCAGTTGGAAGTTTTTGTCATCAGCAAAAACAAAATGGAAAATGGCCCCAACTCCATGTCTGTTTACAAGCTTTTGATCAGCAGATTTATCAGTTGTCATGGATTCTTTTGGTGAATATTTGCATTTAATTGAAAGAGTAGGGTAAACCTGGGTAAAGACCACCAACTAGATACAGTCAGTTTTCATTTCAGCTCTTTCCTTGGATGAATGTGGCCTTTTTAATCTTTAAACAGCACTGAAATCATTTTACTTGTCCGAGCAAATTAGAAGAAGTGGTTTATGTTCATCAGCCTCTCTTTTTCCTATAAGAATATACATGAACTGTTTTGTACTGTTCACTATGAGTCATATTGATCCATTAGTTTCAACAAAATATAATAAATACTTTATCTGTAATATATGAAAGTGTGGAAGTAGAACATTTGTGGGAAAATACTCCCCGAACTACCAGTATGTTGTATTAGCTTGCTGTGGAACTAGCTAAGTAGCTAAGTAGCTGACTCTTTGTTAAACTAATAACATTATACTGTATTACCTTGCATTAGCACCAGCTACCTAGTTGAGTGTATGTTCATATGTTCAACTAATAATGCTATGCTATATTATGTTACTGTTGCACTAGCTAACTAGTTAAGCAGCTGATTGTATATTAAACTAATAATGTTATTCTACATCAGGTTGCTGTGGCACTAGCTAACTAGCCAAGTAGCTCATTGTATGTAAAACAAATAACATTATGCTGTTTTAGCTAAATTAATAACATTATGCTATATTAGCTTGCTGTTGCACTAGCTAGTTAGCTTGAATGCTTTGCTAATGTAAGATATTTAAGTGTCGCTGATATTTAAATTTGTATTTAAGTTAAAAATTTTGTTCTCAACCCATTAGTTCTAAATTTAAATCAGAAAAAAAAATCCCCCCAAATAATTTGTGTGTTATCTAACTTACTGTCAGAGCAACATCAAATTTTGGAATTGAAGTCAATCTCATGCATAAGTAAAAAGGTCAATATTAATGAAACTGACTCAGGTAAAATTACCCCCCAGGTGGGCATCTTCCACCAGTAGAAACAAAGTTGTACTCCGTTATGATGTACTCCCTCTCTAAATTTGTTTGCTTAAGTGTCTTTTGCACATATTGTATTGATATTCAAAACACATGTGTTTTTAAAGAAAATAGACGCTGTTCTTAAAGGGGGATGAACCTGGTTTACCCTGTGTATTAAATATACATGTTGTAACTGAAGACCAAGTAAAGACAGTAAATGTTTCCCCTGAGCACCAAAGTTCAGATTTAAATGGTGGATGTTGTGGTTTGTGTGATGTGTGTTTTAGCCCTTCTGCACTTGAAACACTGTAAAACTCTTTCATTTATCCAGTTGTTGTGATAGTTTGATTCATTACAGGTTCCTTCTGTTCTGATTTGCATATCCAGCACTTCTAGTGTGTGTCATTTCCGCCTGTCTTACTCTGAGACTCCCTCTGTCTTGGTGACATTTGGCCAGCAGGATGGATTGTGTTGTTGCCACCTGCTGTAGTCTGTCAGAGGTGTCTTGTGGGTAATTGTACATGAGTCTCAGGCAAATGCGAGCAGGAGATTAGCTGCTGACCTAAAATGTGAACTGACAGCTGGAGGGTTTGTGTGTGAATCAGTCTGTGTGTAAAAGTGACATATTACAAGCTGTATAGTAGCTGTTTCAATCGTTTGTTTGATCATTATTCTCCATTGACACTGACAGCACTGCTCTGGATCAGCTGCATTGTGCATCACTAAGTTTGACCTTAATTTTCCACAAAATGATGTTCTTATACAGCTTAAACGCATTCTCAGTTACGTTTTGAGAGAAAAGTAATGTTGTTTTGAAACAAATGTATTTTCTCACCTGTGACATTTTAGGAAAGACAAGGGTTTGCGTCATCTTTACCTTCATTCTCTGGGTTTCCAGGATGATCAGTCCCATCTCACCTAATATATAATTGGTTGACTGCAAATGAGCGACAGCAAAGTAATAAAGATAATTAAAAGATATTGTGATTACAAATGTATTTTTGATACATCACAAATAGGAATGGAAATTTAAATTAAAGTTGCAAGCAGCGTTGGACAGGCCCTCGCACTTCCTTTTGAGTTTACGGTATGGGTCCAAGAGGCTTTTTTTGCGTCCTGATGTGTTACATATGCCTACCAAATTTTGCAAACGTCTGTTAAACGTCCTGCGGGGGCTAATGGATAAATTGCTGCAGGGGGCGCTATAGAGCCATTTTACCAAACAGGCACACATTGTCTGTCGTTGAGCCGATAGTGACTTGCATGTCAATTTTGGTGAGTTTGTGAGCATTCTAAAGCTGTCAAAAAAATCCTCTCCATGTTATAGCAACTATGCGTCGCCATGGCAACACTGTCGCTTGAAAATGCAAAAGCTTCACACTGTAGCATCATCAACGTGAGAAGACTTAGCTGACCAATTTTTAGAATGATATCACAAATTTTGGAGCAATGACACATGTAAGTGTTATGCCTCAAACAGCCTGTTACCAATAGGTGGCGCTATGACTGTGAATGGATTTGGGCATATGGATGTGATCAGGACAACAGTCTGATCAAATATGTGAAGTTTGAGGCAGATTGGATTATGTACAGGGTAGTTACACAGTACTTCCTGTTTCATAGCGAAGGATCAAACATCAGAGGGCCACCGTGGCCACGCCCTTTGACCTTTGCAGATGATTTTGATAACATTTTACCTTCAAGGAGTATTCTACATGCTACCCAAATTTCAGTGCTGTGTGAGTTAGCTCAGGTTGGACAAACGAACAATCCAACATGGATAACTTCCTGTTGGGTTTCGGGTATGGCTGTCACTGACCTCCTCCATACACCTACCAAATTACATAGGTCTAGGTCAAATGTGCTTCCGATGGGACTCCGTTGAAATTTTCAAGGTGGCGCTGTGGAGCCATTTTGGCAGTGACATGTCCAACTCCCTTAAAATATCAAAATTTTCACCAGTCCTGATGTGTGTGGCAATTTTGGTGAGTTTTCGTGCATGTTTAGGTCCTCAAAGCCGCATTTCAAAAGTTGGTGCAAAAATTGTCACAAAGGTTACAATAGGGTCCTACGCACTGTAGTGCTCGGACCCTAATAATAAATCTAATGGTTTCAATTGGGTCCTTGCACTGGTGTGCTCGGACCCTGATTATTTATCTTTATCAATAGGTGGCAGTGTTATCAATCATGAATCAAATATCTGTTATAACAATATGTACTGTGGACATTATTCCTCTTACTGATGAAGCTAATTTAACTGTTTGCATTTGAAACCTGTTGCAAAAGTTGATTATGGCAAAACTTGGTTAAGGCAGCTATTTGACACTATCAATGCAGGCTTGGCTATGACTTTGGTATGGTGAGACATACCAAAGTCTTTGTCATGGTGCCCGTTGCTAGCTAAACTCCCACATTGCTCTCTACAGTATTAAAGTAAGATGCTCCACCTGGTGGAAAAACCAGGTAGTACAGCTAATCAACAATACAATTTTTGACATGCATGACCTTCATCTTCTGTCCTTTTGGTTATTTTTTTAATCAGTTAAAAAATAGACAACAATGAATTGATTAACAATCAATTATTAACATCCATTGTCACAAACAAACTCAATACGGCAGAACTATGTTTCCCCTTAAAAAGTAATTGAGAATGCAGTTGTATTGGATGTTGATATTTTGGGGGACAGAGTTGGGGGCAGCCCTCAAATCGCACATATTTATGAAGTCAGAGTTATATGAAGTCAAATTATGGAGACTCATAATGGCCTCCATTCTCAAACTGAAAATGGGACCATCTGTAATGCAGGAAGACAACAATGGTTATGTAGCACCTTTTAACCTTAACTAAGTCCTACAAAGGATTAACAATGCATTTGTCATTCACTCGTTCACACACCAATGGGGGCCAAGCAGTCTTACACCTGCAATCTACAGCCGGTGAGTTCAATATTAAAACTATTTTTAGCTCATATTTGGTCTCCACCACCCTCCAAGGAAAATATCTTTTGCTACGTGATCCACTTTGTTCTTGTGTCTGTCTGTTGTTGGTAGTTTAAAGATGGTTTATCAGAGCTGGAAACACATCAGTCATATAATAAATATTCCAGTAAATGTGCTGTAAAACCAAAAAAAGCTAAAAGAGAGGAAAGCATGTCACAAATCAGAAGGAGCTGCAGATTTGGTGTTATTAACTCCTTGTACTGAGAAAGAAAGTTATTTTAGAAACTTAACTGAATATTATAATTAGAGTGAAACTACCAAGAAATAAAAGTCTAGAAATAGGCATACTGTAATAGGGGTATTTTTATCTTACTGTTAAAGTGTAGTAGATAGGTTATCATCACACATGGACACAATTTTCATAGTTTAGGAATTCATAAATAAACTAAGCAAGTAGTACTTGGACAGTTTGTTGTTTAATCTTTAGTTCATTAAATATTGTACATCAGTAAATGACAAATGTTATGTCTGAATAATAACATAGCGTCAGATTAATGACGCAGCAATGCTATGTATCTCATGTCTAAAAGGGGGTTTTGTGACATGAAAACTGTGATCATTTTCCCAACCTGACAAGTGCAAGAAAACTAACCGCTAACTGAAGAAGCTGTCAGTCGAACACAGTATGTTCTTGTGTCGTCGCTCATGTGTGTTTGTGTCTTTTCATGATGTGTACGAATGTGGACATACGTCATAAGAGTCTGAGTGATGTGTGTTTTTGCGTTGTCGGCTTCGAGGAAAGACTCTCAGTGCTGTTCCCACAACAAACACAAAGTGTCTTAAGAGTTGTGAAACCTGAGTGCAGTGTGCGCATGATTACTGTGTGTGTGTGTTTATGTGTTTGTGTGTGTGTGTGTGTGTGTGACTCAGCTGTTTCTGCCGGAACTGATTCAGACTTGCAGCAGTCAAGCTGATCGGATCACTTGGCAAACAGGGGGCGTGCTTCAGAGCGACGCCTCTGATTGGACGAAAACAACAGCCATGAGTTTAGTCAAAGTCGTGTGATGGAGTCACACATGAAGAGTGAAAGGACTAATGTCCAGATATTCGCATTTGCTTCAATCTGATCGACCAGGTGGTGCTTTTTTAAGACAATAGATATTAAAAATGTATCTTGAAATACGTTATAATATTCAGTTGGTTTCACATTTTCAGAGTTTTCAGGCTTATTATCATAACAAACTTTATCATACATCATGTGAAACTGCCTGTTGAGGTGAGCATCACTAAAGTAGTTATTGGTAACGCTGGACAACAAATAACATCAGAATCAGTGATGACTGATGGATGATTTGGAGGATTTCCACACATGCGACTCAGTCATCACTTTACAACCACTGACAAAGTGACCATATCTTATTTTTGCCCTATCAAGTTAAGCCATACAGCTCGTTATTGTTTATTCACTGACAAATTATTCAAATTGGATTCTTCCTTTTCCCTTGGTGTGGTATATTTCTGCTTTTTTGTGCCTGCGAAAGTTCTGCAAACTTTTAAAGTTCACACCAGAGTGAGTTATTCTCTTCTACAGAAAACTCTGTTGTTTTACCTAAACTCCTTGTTTAAAGTCTGGATTTTTCTTCTGTTATTTATCTACGTCACCGAGTAACACATGTACATAATTAGTCAAGCGACTAGTTTAGCCCTCAAATACAGAATGAGCTAAACAGTGTCTCTGTTACTGATTCTGTTGTAATGTACAGAATGACGAAAATGAAATTCTAAACCCATGAAAATGCATAATATCTGCTCTTTAGTTATATAAAATTTTAATTCTACAGTTTTTACACATAGAGAGATCAGTGGAGTATTTCAGAGTCAAGTTTTTGTTCACAAAATATGTTCCTCTCTCCTTCTCAGATGTTGTTCAGAGTTTCCTTGTTTGTTATTTGGGACCCAAAACTAAGTTCTGTAAAATATATTTGGATGAATCTTGAGAATTTCATACATTTGTTTGAGAGTTTTTATATTTTTACCTTCAAAAAACATCTTACCTGAGAATTGACTGAGAAATGAGACTGAAAAAGTCATTAAATGTTCAATATCTCTACAAATAAAACTCCCACTGCCATGAAATTTGCTGAGGACACAGACAAAATAGTAGATAATAATAGATCAAAAAATATTTTAACTGATCATACAGTAGAGACATTTTTAATTCTTGTGCCTTGAAAATGGGAAAAAAGTGGGTGGTATTAGCATCTATATTTTCCTCACATCAAATTCTTCTGATGTTAGAGCCTCAAAAGTTGATCAGATGTTGACCAAAGACTGTATTTTTAGTTGGAAACATGGATCTATCCATATATATACACCTACAGGAACTTTCTGGGGACACAATGTAACACCCTAAAAATGTGGCCTCAGTTGGATCAATTCAATCAATTTCATGTTCTGAAAAAATGTTCTGTGTCCAAAGTAATGATTGTGGGAGTTATATCTCTGGAGATACTGAACACTTCAATTCCAAGGTAAGACAAACTCTTCTTACCAGGGATTATGTGCTGATATGAGCCTTGAAAGTTTACTTACTTAACTTCAGTGGATTATAAGAAAACAGAAACACATCCAGGGTACCAATGATTGTTTCTATGATGAAGTTCTGACACTCAGAAATGATGGAAAAAGTCCATTAAAAAGTGATAAATGTGGACCCTCTTCTTTGTACTTCAAGGGTCTGTAACTCAGAAAATTTTCATAGTATGAAGGTAAACCCTTACTTTATTAAATATCCTAAAGTTACTGTGGATAAAGAATCAGCTGATTTTGAGGAGGTCGGGTGGGCAGATAGATTTTTAATGTCATGAACCAAACACTTCTGTTTGCATCCTGCTAAGTGTTGGATGAGACGATCGCTACGACTTGATGCTAAAGCTTCTGCTAAGTTGCTTCATTTTCAGCCTCCACTGCCCGTTAGATCAGTTTTTGTTCAGACTGAAGGAATGATGTAGAGGCACACGTCTTTATGCTAAGCTAAGTGAGGCAGCACTTTGGATCTGGTATCCTCGTTTCGATCAACACGCAAACAGCACCGTGTCGGTGTGAATACGAGACACACATGTTCCTCGGTGGTCTGTTCATGTCACCGACACATGAGGAGGTGTGTTTGGTGTTGTTGTTGGGGGGAGACAGAAACAGAACCGTCCCTCTGTACTCCTGATGGCTGGGGCTGGAATGTAGTGTGACCCGGTTATTTTTAGACAAGGCCGCTTGAAATACTCCAACCGAGCCTCCATTCAGGATAAACACAAGCTGCTCTCGGTCAGTGCGTCACGTATAACCTGTTTGGCTCGACTTGGGTTGTTCCTGCTGCCGTTAAAGACAAATTCTACCCGTCTCCTGCTTTCCACCTGCAAATAGCATCACCTTGATTCACTTGTCTTGTGAAGGTACCTGAAGGTTTGGAGATGTCTCCTGAAGATCGTGGGGCAGGACTGAGGTACGACTGAGCGTCCTGGAGAGGAAAAGCTTATTCAGATCTCAAAACCTTTTTACAATTTTGATTTAATACATTGTAAAAAATAAATAAATTAAAAATCTGTAATTTGACAAAAAAATATATATTTTCCTTAAATTTTCCTGAATTTTTAAATATATAAAAGTATTTTTTAAAAAGCACAAATATAAACTGAATTTACATGTCAATACGAAAAGTCTGTAAATATGTTTATAAGGATCATTATCTTAACAATTTCTTAATACCTTTTAATATTAAAAGTGTGTAAATGAGACAAACATAAAATTTCTTTTTTTTTTTATCAAAATGTGAAATTTTATGACACAAAAGGAGAAACAGGTAAATTCAGTCTTCACAGATAAAATGATAAATTAATGTAGTTTCATCAGAGTTTAATATCTAGAAGAATTAATAGGCTGTCAAAATACAGTTTATTATTATATATGCCATTTTTGTATGCATTATGAATACATTTTATGTGTTTTTATAAATTGCTATCCTTTATTAAACATTAAAAGTAAAAAAAAGTAAACATAATCTTATGTGAAATCAAGGCTACAAAATGTATTAAATAATCATTATTTCAGATTTTCCACTAATTTCCAGTCGTTTTTTCAGCTGACAAAACCTTACTGTGTTCCTTTATCAATGTTATTATATTTTACAGTGTATGTTCTGTTATAGCTTTTAGATAATGTGGCTTTGAGAGTGATGTGCCTCACAGCAGTGGTGGTGAATAGAAAGTGTTGTAAATAGTCCTAAAAAGAAAATCAGAAAATAAGAAAATGTGTTTTCCTTCATTCTGGGGATTTGGATGAACTGAGCCTTTAAGCTTGTGAAGCTGCCATGCAGGAGACTTCAGTCTTTTGATTGTGCTTTGATTGGGAAATCTGTGTTTTACTGTTTTTATTATATATAAACTAAACTCATGATGTGGAAAGTTTACTCCGGAAAATCTCTCTCTTTTTTTTTTAAATCTCGAAAGCAGAGCAGACGTACTTGCTGCGTCCGTCCATCACACTGGCGTCTCATGTTACTTGCAGCTTTTGGCTTTTGGTCTTGACTCTTGCAGACTGGCCTGTTGTGAAGGTTTTACTTTACTAGCTGGGATTCTGCTCTCTCGCTCGGTTAATGTCGGCCTGCTGTCTGTGCAGAACATAGACGGGTATTAGCTGTGTTTCTGTGGTAAATAGCCTCACTAACAGGTGGGTAAACATGGTTACGGCCGCCTCCTTCCTAATCACAAGTGAAGAGTCGGGATGTTTTTGCCGCCATTCCTCACATTGTTCGTCTGGCGCTATTTTTAAAGCACCGTCAGCAGGCTTGTTAGAGGCTCAGACTGTGTTGTCTCAGAGATTACTGATTGGGTAAAAAGTGATATCTGCTCGACAGCTGCTCTTTCCCCGCCTCCACTCCTCTGACTTGTTGTCAAGTTCTCTGTTGAAATGTGTTTCTGTCGAGTGTTGACGTAAGTCTGCACACGACGACGCGAAACAAACGTCTTGACTGCCTGATGACACGATGGTCCGAGAGAGTAACGAAACGTGATATATTCTGTTCTCAGTATCCAAAATGTGTTTGTGCAGCACAGACAGCATGTGACAGGAAGGATGAAAAATGTCAGGATTGCAGCCCATGCATGTTATGATGACTGTTACTTCACTTGAAATTGCGCAAATGCTTCTGGATTAAACTTCAAACCATAAACTAGTGAGCTGGGATTCACTGGGGCATCTCTGCAGACAGACGCTGTTAAGAAGTTAGCATCAGCCCATCTTACATACAGTAGAGTTAAAATAATAAAAAAGTACCATCATTGGCTTTAGTTTTTAGTTCAACGCTTTCACAGTAAATCACATTGTTTTATATGATAATTCAACTTAAAAAAACCAAACCTAACTATGCAAATTAACCCTCTGAACCACAAAGGATTCATGATACATGTTGTCTTTATTTTAAAAAATGTCAAAATTATAAAGTTTATCACAACAATCCCTGTGATCAAACTGCTCGTCTGCTATCCCAGTGGGAGACTTATCGAAGCTAAAAATCCTTTTTTTTTCTTTTTTCTTTTAATACATATCTCATCTCTTTGCTCTAATCAGATTCTTTAAAAAACTAAAAATATTGCCCTCCTTACTGTAACTGAGAAACTCCCCGTGGCTCGTTTTTCACTGCAACATAAAGTCCTGCTCATTCATAGAAACAGAACAACCATGAACAAGGAGAGAGACCTCAGAAATGTCTTCTGTCAGTTGGACACAGTTAGAATGACACAAATGAAGGGGGAAAAAAAGAAAATACTGAAGTTGTATTTCTTAGCTTTTGTATTTTACAAAAAATTCAAATGCTGGAATTTAACATGTCCAACATTTTTCTCCACCAGCGTTAACAACACTGGAAAAACATGGAGGCTCCACATACTATAGATATTTACCTATTTACATTTTAAATTAGTTTCCATGCTTGTCTCCTCTCTGCTCTGTGTAAACACTGCCTGCAGTTCAGTCAAAAAATCCTTAAATTTTTATCGTCTATCTGTCACAGGTGAGTCACTAACAGCTTCAAGATTGTGCAGAAAGCAGATTTTTTTGTGTTTTTTTCAGAATTTTGTTAATACAAATGATTTAACGTTGGCAATTTTTTTTAGATGGCACATGAAGAAAAATGCGATTTTGATGAAATAATATGATTTTAAGCATTGATTCGGTTAAGTTTTCCAATAGACGACACGCCGAAATGAAAGTTAGAAATCAAATGCTTGTTTTTGTTTTTAGGGTTTCTTGCTCTGATAAATTGTGCCTTCAAACATGCTAGAAAGTTAGAAGTTGACACAATGCATGACTGCAAAAAGGAGAAAGTATATTTAAATTAGATTTACTAATTTCTGGTTCTGAACATGTCCAAACTTTCCCCCATCAGAATCAGAATCAGAAATGCTTTATTGATCCCTGAGGGGAAGTTGCTTATGTTGAAGTTGCATACGCATAAAATGTGAAATGTGCATTGCTCTAAGAAAACTAAAAATGTACGTGTACAGTGTAGTAAATAGTAATGGAGTTATGTCTGTGTTATTGAAAAGAGAAGTAGTTTTTTGCACACTATCGCACAGTAACCCCTTATTGTAGTAATTGCCCATAAGCTGCATTTACCAAAAGGAAATTACTGATCAGCAAACTCTAGAATATGAATTCAATTAAAGTTTGCATCATCCAAGAGTTTTATCTCTTTCCAGGGAGACGTGTGTCTTTCGTGGAACAGATAAATGTTTCTACATCCTTACTGCTATTATTGCTTCACAGTATCGCTGTCACATGTTCAGCCCATCATGTTCTCTGGAAACCAGCCTCCTACTGGGGCATGTGGCTGGAAGTGGAGCAGCGACTTGACCTTTCGTCAGGAGGGTCATGTGTTTGGGTCAGGTGGGTGTACATGAGATACTGGAGCTGCTCGCGGCCTCTCGTGCTCGTTCTTTCAGCCCGGCTGGTACATGATTACAGGGGAAGGGAGGTTTGGTTGGTGTTGCTGGGGGCAGCAAAGGCAACAGGGTTCAAGAGAAAGAGTTTGGCTGCTTTAATTAGTCACAAATGTGGCTGCTTGATCCAATTCAGAGTAAATTTGGATGGATGCTGATTCTAAATTAAATTTTAAAGGTGTTATGTGTGAGTGCAGTAACAAATTAGCGAGGGGCTGTTTTATAATTCTTGTCAAAAGAAATAAGGAAATAAACAAAAGGGGCTTTTACGTTTGCTTTGCTCACATATCCGAGATCGATTCTTGCAGTTTGTGTCTTACCAGTGAAACATGTTTAGTTTAACCTTCTGCTAGTAAGACTCTGAGAAAAAGGTGAATGTTGTGTGAAACCCATCTGCACTGGAATGCACTTTTTAAAGTGTTTTCTGGCGAATTATCAGAAAACAGAAACACATCCAGGGTACGAATGATTGTTTCTATGACACTTATGCCATTAAACTGCTGCGATTTTATTCTTCAAACTATGATACATCCCATAATATTGATACTCAAAGTTGGTTATAGAACAAGGGAACCAAAACCAGATTTAGTGTTCAGACTGTGACACCTGGATGGATGTAAAACTGATCTGGTTGCAGTTTTTTTTTTACCAGAACTCAAATGTGTTTTTCCTCCTAAAATGTCATGTGTCTATCTGCTGTACTGATGAAGTTCTGAGGCTCAGAAATGATGGAGAAAGTCCATTAAAAAGTGATAAATGTGGACCCTCCTCTATGGACTTCAAGAGCCTGTAACACTGGAAATATTTGTAGTATGAAGGTAAAACTCTGCTATATTAAATAAACTAAAGTTATTGTAGATAAAGAATCAGCTGGTTGTGAGGAGGTCAAAGGATATTTTTTCCACATTGCTTGATTTATATGAAATGGCCATGCTGACACATGGATGCTTCAATATTAATAATGTCATAATGGTACATATAATAGAATATCAGTCAGAAGAACCAAACTAGGACCTTTACATTAATGATTAACATTTTCGTTGCTTAAGTTTTTACTAAGTAAGTAGGGTTTTCGAAGCAGTAGTGGAGTATTTTCATGTTGCTATGTTGGTACTTCTTTCACCACTGTTGGTGTCTTTGGAGACTTTGGCTATTTGCATTACTTTAAGTTTTGTTTTATGGGTCTGCACGCACACTTTAGGGTTAATGAAAACCAACCCATCAATGCTTAGTACAGCAGCAGGTATTATTTCATCACCTGCAATGTTTCAGCTTCACAAAAAGGCCTGATGAAGGAACCAGCATGTAGTGGAACAGAAAGTGTCTCAGAGAGGAAGCATGACTTTGGCTGCCTCTGCTCTTATCTATTTATCGCACATGAGCTACACATGAGCCTGTCATAGCTGTTTTATTTGAAGCTTAAATGGGAGATGATGTTTGGGAACCCCCCTCGCTGGAGGGGAAAGTTTCATACCTCACCAGGTGGCCCAGAATTCCCAGCAGTGCTGCAGCATGGAAAACACTTTCACATCCCTATTCCCATCTCGCACCTGTCCGCTCAGTCATCTGGCCAGTGTGATTGCAGGCTTCTTATTTTAGACGATGACATTTTGCATTGGACCGACTTTTTTACTCGCACTGAATTTTGTCAGTGACCCTCAATGAACCAAGTACAAATAAACAATGCAAGTCAGATGTTGATCCTATTTTTAATGCACTGTTATATTGTGTCAGCGATTACAAGGTGACCATCAGTATGTACGGCGAGTCAAGTCTCCTCATTTCTACAGCAGGTTGAACAAAGTGCTGCATAAAGGTTCAGTTTTCACGGCAGATGTTCTCAGACTCTTGCAGTGCACTATAGTTCTTCCAGATTATAGAGTGAGAGGAGAGACTTTATTTTGAACTTCATTTTGGAGATAATCTACATTCTCCATATTTGACTGTCATCCAGAATTCAGAGAGCAGTACTCACTGCTGGACAGGGAGAGAAAACCAACCCATTGTGTTTGGAGCTGACAGCATATAAAGATGCTTGAACCCTCCAAGACGTCACCCACAAGTTTCCTGCAGAGTATTTTATTTTGTCTTTATCTTGGCAGCACCTGGATCTTTTCTAGCTTCTGGATAATCCAAAAGTCAGCAAAGAGGTGGAGCTCAGATGAGACCACCAGTCACTGAAAGCAGCTTTTAATTACAGAGTTTAAATTAGGGATGTCCCAGTCAAATTTTTTATTTTTTTTCCCCAAATTCAATTCGAGTGACCTAATATTTAATATCTAATACTGAGTCCCATTCCGATGTTGGCTTAATTTTTCATTCCCAGGTGTTGACAGGACATTTTGGTGCAGACCAGCCGGCCACAATCTATCACCAATGCCCTGAATTTGTATGCCAACTGTACTCGCTGATAAAAGTATTAACACTGTGTAAGAAGTTGGCGGGAATCCACGAAGATAAACACATAATAAATATCTTCAAAAACTGGTGCTGCAAAATAGTATACTACGATGACTCCTAAAACAAGCAGGTTAACAACTGAAATCATACTTTACTGTCTTTAGACTGTAGGTTTTTTTGATTGCAAAATAATTTTATGTGTAATTTATGGTACAATTCCAACAGGATCAAAATATTATTTGTCTCTTGCCGTTAACTACATAAATTTTCTGAGGTCTCGTGGAGCTCACAGGACAAAATTACTGAATTTTCTCCAGCAAAAAAAGTGAAGTCACGTTGGTTGTGATTCAGACAAGAATCGAATCAAAGTGTGGGAAAGTGTAACTGAATTTTACAAACTCAATACATGCTTTTGGTGTTAAGTTAGTTGATAATTGGTTTTAAAATATACTGGTTATCTGAGCTTGGCAGATAAAGCTGAATGTCATCAGCATAGAGGTGATAGTAGCACACAGGGCTGAACAGTTTATCAGAGTTCAATTAAAATCAGGATCGGAAATGACGTACCTTGTCTGAATCAGGGTTTAAACGGTTGCATCAGTGGTTTTACAGATTAACATTGTCCTTCTTTCACCTCCTATTACACAAATTTAATCGCAATATCAGTCGTTAAAGTTGCATTTTCATAGGTCAACCATCCATCTAACTGCTTCCATTTTCAAGATGTTTGTTGGCAGCATACGCTCTCAGGATGACTGTTCTTAAATCTGACTAACTTTGCTTCTGTTTTGGTGTCTCTGTAGTTGGGAGATCATTGATTCAGGAGCAGATGGCCGCTCTGGGGCTGGACTTCAGCTCAGCGACTCCCTCAAACTCTTCCTTCAGGAGACGTCGGCTTTCAAACAGCAAAATCCCGGCAAGGTGAAGCAGCGACTCCAGACAAATCCGAGTTAGGCGCATGTTTGTTTTTTAAGGTTTTCTGGAAGTATTTGTGCCTGGTTTCACCTCTTGATGGGACTTAACATGGTGGAGCAGGTTCATGAAGTACTGCCATGTCTTTCTAACCCTCTGAACTCACAAATCACACTGAGGGGTTTGAAAGGCAAAATTTTGAACATTTGTCAGAGGCAGAACATTGTTTAAAAGACGTTAAAGTTAAAAATTAAAGAATTGTCAGATTTTCAACTTTTTTATGATCTTTCAACTATGGAAGCACAGTTGTGTTGGGAGAATTAACCATTTTATCAAAATCACTTCATTCTACATGTCTAACTTTAAAAAAAAATCACCACAAAAAAGCTAATACCTGAACCAGATACTGTAAATAACAATACATTCTGCGTTCCTCATCGTAATCATGAAGCCATTAGAGATTCAGCTACGATCAGCAGTCTAGTGACAGAAATTCAGGGATTCATTTTGTCTGACCTGAGATGAACTTCAGGCTATGTTTAGACAAACAGGGGAGAAAAGTATGGAAACAAAAATAGACATTTATACTATGTACAGCCCTCTGTTTTTGGATGGTTGTGTTATTTACATAGGATTTTATTGCAAAAAAGTGAGTCCACAGTGAGGAAAAATGTGACAGGAGCAAAATATGCACAGAAGCTACCTGGAGTTCAGCAGTTTAGTAGCTTATAAGCAGGAAAATACAGTCAAAATAAGCGTTTTACTGGAAGTAACAGTAGTCCTAAAGTAGTTTATTTGCTATATTGTCTATAATGTTATTTTTATTTCTGTTGATTTAAATATGCTACATAAGTAACGGACACTTAAAGTACATGTTTGTGTCATTTGACAATCGAGATCAGTTATAAGATAATGTAGTAACTGTCAGTCTGCCATTCAACTGCATCCAGGAGGCACTTAGCTTGAACAGTAACAGATATGTCAAAGCAAGAAAACAAATGTGTGTGTTTTCCAAAAAACCCCAAAAAGTCGCACTTATTCTATACTACGGCTGCACAATTTATTGTTTTGGCATCGACTCTGCGATGTGAAATGAAAACTAACTCAAGCACATCATGCAACAAGTTTTTCTTTTGCTGCTTGATACAAAAATCTGAAACCGAAAACAATAACTCACATAGTTCTTATTTACCACGACTAATGTACATGACAAATCTCATAAAACATAATTTGTTGTCTTCTTGGGTTCTCGGATACACCAAGTTTTTAAAACTTTACTTGAAAGACAGAGAGTTTGTTGCACGTTTTGCATGTGCGCAGCAACATGAGCGAGAAACAGGAGAGAAACAGTGAAAAGGAACATTTGGTAGCAAAAAGTATGGAAATATTTCTGCGACAGAAAGGATGATGTTGACCACAAACAGAGACTGTCTGTGAGAAAAAGTCCAAATGCCTTTTTTCAGCTTTTTAATAGTTATTTTGAATTTCTCTGTAGTTCTCAACAAAACCACCCCAATCACTGCAGATGATTCATTTTTTCCAAATAGAGTTTTTAAATCATCAAGTGGTAAAACTTGCTGTATTTTTAATGTTGCAGAAAAAGTTAATATCACAATGTTTTCTTTTTCCCAAGTCATGCAGCCCTACTTTATTCTGTAACTGATGGTAGAAAATCCTTCTTTTCTGGTCTAGTTCTGCCTGCTGGTTTGCAGTTTGTGCACTTTCTTTGCCGTCATAGGACGCTACATTCCAGGGATTGTTATCTCATATGTCCTCGGTGAGTCTAAAAAAGTTCTGCACATTAAAATGACATTTTAATAACTGGAAGAACATTATAGTCATGGAGTCATGACTTGTAGTGTGTCTGCTGTGTTAATGGATTTACTGGAAACCAGTGCTCATTCTCTGTGTTGCTGTCTGTGTGAAGTGCTGGGCGTCTTCCTGTGGCCTCTGATTTCATCTCATGAGGTCAGTTTGTGGCTGGAGCCAGTTCTGCAGAAGCTGGACTTTGGCATTGGCGAGTTTTTCCAGAAAATCAAAGACAACCACAGTAAATATTATTCAGTATACAACATATATATGCACAATACTGTACTAGACCAATATGTCAGTGTGTTATGTTCAATGTTTTAACTTCTTCTGCATTGTTGGTGCAAAAAGGCTGAATAAGCCTCCATGTCTGGTCTCAATAAGGTCGGTTGTTTGCAAGTTGTAACATGCTGCATTGTTTTGAACACAAAACCCACTGAAGCACATGTTGGGTGTAACCATGCAGTATTTACAGTAGAAAACATTTTAAAGATGTCCTTTTATGAACCATGTCGATGGATCTGCTAAGTCCTGTCTATTTTTTTTATTTATATCCATTTTTTTAGGAAAACTTCAGTGAGTTTATGGATAAACATACAGCTTCTTTTTTTACGCTTTAATCCAACACAGAGAAAAAAGGAAATAAACTGAGTCTCCTCCATGTTTTCTTCCTTCCAGAGAAGAGACTCCTGCAGGCTCAGACTGAGAAAGAAGGCATCGAGTCGGACCTTTCATCCATGTTTCCCAAGGTAGGCTAATCGTCTTCATCTCACTCTAATCAAGCCTCTGGTGACTGACAGGCTCCAGTGGTAGCTAATGAAATTCACATGCACATAAGTTTGAGTCATCATTTTCTAAAGTGGATGTAATGCAGATGGATGAGTCAGAGTTCGATCACAGCTAAGTGAACTAATTCTGGGAAAGTATAAAGCTCTGACAAAATCCTGCAACAATAAAAACCATACACATTTACAAACTAAGTGGTCAGCATTTATGGATCGGAAAGATGCATCTGCCTTGTGTTTGAGAATGACTTGTGACATGACTTGGACTTGCTCTTTTCACCAGTTAAGTATTACAAGACTCCACACTAACGTTTCTACTTAATTTACTGATATTCCCTGAACGTTTCACATGCAGGCTGCAGTAAATACTAGTCAGGCGGCTGCAGCACAGTTAGTTTGAGAGTTTTCTATGAGTTGAGCTCATGTTAAATGTGAAACCACAATCGAGTATTTATTTGTAAGACCCCCAAAGTCATGTTTGTGATTATTAATGGTTTCATTTTTCAGCCCTCGCGCTGCATTAACTGTTGTGATTGAATGTAGTACAGTTTCTTCTTCACCAGTTCAGTTGGTGTCTTCCTACAACCTGTGATTTCATCATCAGGGGTATCTGAGTCGGACTTCTTTCTTCTCATTTTGTTTTTTTAAATAATCAGCCATGAAGCACTTCCTTGATGACAAACACTTAAATGGACTATCACATCAGGCCAGAATTAGTCTGACTTAGTCAGACCAGTCTGAAACAGAGCTGTGTAGAACGGTCTGATTACACCACATTATTGTTCTGCTACAGGGGATAAAGGAAAGATAATAAGTTTACTGTCACAGAGGAGGAAAAAGAAACCAAAAAATATTCCCATTTAAGAAGCTGCAATAAGAGAAATTAGACTGTTTTTTTTGCAAAAGTACCGAAACCGATTAATTGATTACCGAAGCAGGTGTCGATTTATTTAAAATTTGCCAGCTAAATTAATATTTGAATAATCATTGCAGCTCTCATCTCTATGTGTTTCCTTCCTGCAGCTCGACTCTGCAGTGTGTAAAGAAATGTCAGTATCGGACACAGAGGTGTCGGACATGACGTGGACAGACAATGGCACTTTCAACCTGTCAGAAGGAAACACACCACAGACGGAGAACTCAGAGGGTATGTTCACAAACACCATGTCTGACTGAACAGCTGCAAATAAACCCAGCATCCCTTTAAAATCAACCAAATCTGCAAAAGGTTCTCCCCCAACCTCCTCACAATCAGCTGATTCTTTATCTACAGTAACTTTGTTTAATGAAGCAGAGTTTTATCTTCATACTGTGAGTATTTTCAGACTTGCAGGCCCTTGAAGTCCATAGAGGAGGATCCACATTTCACACATTTTAATGGACTTTTTTCATCATTTCTGAGCCTCAGAACTTCATCAGTACAGCAGATAGACGCATGACATTTTAGGATAAAAAACACATTTGATTTCTAATAAAAACTGCAACCAGATCAGTTTTACATGCATCCAGGTTTCACAGTCTAAAGACTTAATCTGGTTTGCTCTTTTTCTCTATAAAAAGGTTTGAGCGTCAATATTAAGGGATGTATCCTTGTTAGTTAGTAGTAGTATCATAGCAGCAGTTTAATTTCTGTCACACAGACTCATAGAAGCAATCATTGGTACCCTGGATGTGTTTCTGTTTTCTGATAATTCACCAGAGAAAACTTTAAAAAGTGCATTCTGGGTAAACTTTCAAGGCTCATATCAGCATGTGTGATGGTGGTTGGTCAGAACAAGTTCTAGACCAGGGGTCGGCAACCCGCAGCTCTTTCGTACCTCTGCTGCGGCTCCTTGTCGCTTTGGAAAATAAATAATAAGTATTTTAATTTAAATGTATTTTTTTAGCTCGTTAGTTTTTAAAATGTAATTCTAAGTTTGAAGATTTTTGTGAACTTGCTCAAAATATGCGTCATAACCGCTGATGTGCGACACTCGCCAGCATGTGCAGTGGTGCCACCTTGATGACATTCTCGCTGAATCTGGCAACTTTCCAAATTTNGGTGGTTGGTCAGAACAAGTTCTAGACCAGGGGTCGGCAACCCGCAGCTCTTTCGTACCTCTGCTGCGGCTCCTTGTCGCTTTGGAAAATAAATAGCAAGTATTTTAATTTAAATGTTTTTTTTTTAGCTCGTTAGTTTTTAAAATGTAATTCTAAATTTGAAGATTTTTGTGAACTTGCTCAAAATATGCGTCATAACCGCTGATGTGCGACACTCGCCGGCATGTGCAGTGGTGCCACCTTGATGACGTTCTCGCTGAATCTGGCAACTTTCCAAATTTTTTATTTTTTTTTTGGCTAAAGCGACTAGCAATAAATCTAGCGACTCTTTCTGGTGTTATTGGAGACTTTTCTGGTGTTTTGGAGACTCTGACGTGAAAACATGTAACGTTTGCAGTTACTGTCCCCAACGAGCAGCGGTGCCGCCGTGAGCTCCTCCCGTCCCAAAGCGCTCACAGGCAGTCAGGAGTCTGGTCAGCAGTCCAGCTGCAGGCAGCAGGACAACAGGACAGCATTTTTAGTTTGCTGCAGGTGGATAATTTAAGATCGGCTTTTTATTTCATAAATACAAGGGTAATTCAAATAGATATTTAGTATTTTATTTAAAGGTAACCTTCAACCCAGCGTCTTTTTGTTGTTGTTGGAGTTAAAAATGTTTTTGTTGCAGAAATAAAATTTAGTTTTCTCTGTAGCAGTTCATTGATTTCATAAATGCAACACACACGTTTTTTTTTTATAAATACCATGAAGGTAAAAACGATATATGCAGTGTTATCTTAGTTTTAGATTTCAAAGAGGTTTTGTGGCTCCCAGTGTTTTCTTTTCCATGGGAAACAAGTCCAAATGGCTCTTTGAGTGTTTAAGGTTGCCGACCCCTTTTCTAGACAATGAAAAATTAATTTAACAAAAAATATATTTAAAAACAAAGCTGAGCCCTGATAGTTCCTGCAGCATCATTTTCTGCCCCACAGAAAAGACAAGTGTTGATACAAACATTTACACATCATCATCATCATCATCATCACTGTTGTTCAGAACAAACTGACAGAACAACAACTGAGCACTATTTCTGTGTGTCTTCTTGTAAAAAGTTTGAGCTTCCAGTTGCTGTTTCATAAT
>NW_007579592.1:122422-123982 GCF_000690725.1 Stegastes partitus | reverse complement strand
AGTGTCATTGTCACTCAGGGTTCAGAGGTTGTGCGCTCCTCAGCACAACCATGAAGACATCAGTAGACATGACAGAACTTTTGCATCTTTCCAGTTGAACTGCATTTTGTGTTCTACCAGAGCAGACAGGAGACAATGATGGAGACAAAGTAAAAATATAAGTCGTAAAATATCTTTCATTTGTAGAGCCACCATGTTTACTGCAGATAAAAAGTGGACAGTTGAAAAAAATGTTGTCCATTTCAATTTAAGTTTAACATTTTTTGGGACACATTTAATAAATCTGAGAAATCCAATATTTTTTATGATCTTTAGGAATAGCAACCTGTTTATATTGCAGTGAAAAAATAAGCCAATAACAGATAAAAATGTGACAAAATACAAAAAACATCTGGAAACTGCTTGGAGATCAGAGAGTTATCAACTTCTTGTCCAGTCTTTATTGCATCTCTCAGCAACACACAGTCCCAACCGTGTTTCAATGAAATCTAGTCTATCTCTCCAGGAGCTGTTGCATAGACAAAGCACATCATTTCGATATTTCTTTAGCAAACTCCTGACCCACTCTGATCATATTCTCTTCATCAATGCTCCACAGAGAAGCAAAGAACAATCATCAATGACAGAGAACATATGAAATAAATCATTGTTCTCTGTCAGCTTCATGCTCAGAAGAGAATATCACAACTCATCATCGTGGTTGGCGAGACCATACACTTTAGAAACACATTTCTCAAGTCAGAAACTATAGAAATGATCCCTGAAAGTATAGTCTTAACTTGACTCAGCCTTAAAAGTGCATCTCATTCACATCAGTGTCATTGTCACTCAGGGTTCAGAGGTTGTGCACTCCTCAGTACAACCATGAAGACATCAGTAGACATGACAGAACTTTTGCATTTTTTCGGTAGAACTGCATTCTGTGTTTACAAAGAGCAGACAGGAGACAATGATGGAGACAAAGTAAAAATATAAGTAGTAAAATATCTGTCATTTGTAGAGCTACCATGTTTACTGCAGGTAACATGTGGGCATTTGGAAAAAAAAAATTGTCTCCATTTTGATTCCAGGTTAACATTTTTGGGGGTATAAATTGGAAAAATCAGAGAAATCCAATATTTTTATGATTTTGAGGAGTCGCAATTAATTGATATTGCCAGGACAAAAACAAACTTATAATGGATAAAATTGTGCCAAAAACCAAACAACATCCACAAACTGGTTGGAGATCAGAGAGTTATCAAGTTCTTGTCCAGTCTTTATTGCATCTCTCAGCAACACACAGTCTCAACTGTCTTTCAATGAAATCTAGTCTATCTCTCCAGGAGCTGTTGCATAGACAAAGCAGACCATTGTGGTATTTCTTTAACAAACTTCTGACTCCACTCTGACCATATTCTCTTCATCAATGCTCCACAGAGAAGCAAAGAACAATCATCAGTGACAGAGAACATATGAAATAAATCATTGTTCTCTGTCAGCTTCATGCTCAGAAGAGAATATCACAACTCATCATCGTGGTTGGCGAGACCATACACTTTAGAAACACATTTCTCAAGT